>NW_015507190.1:20141-24180 GCF_001515645.1 Sinocyclocheilus grahami
GGGGCTGAATATATATTACAGGCCACTTTATTGATTTATTTTTTTAATAAATGAAGTATTTTCAATAAGTGTTTTTAAATTAAATTGTAAATTAAATTTATTTTTCATATGGTAGTCATATATACAGTATATACTGTAACTTAAATATTCATATAGGTAATGTCTCAAGTGAATCTCTCATTCTCATTTAATGTGAAAAACCTTTTAAGATTAAAAGTGTTGGTTTTTTTATGTTAAAATACTTAGCAGCTAGATATCCAGAAAAAGTTCTTACAAAGCATGTCATTTTTTTTATATATATATATATATATAGACACTTACAATACTTGGCATTTATATGATTATTTGGTATCACTTTACAATAAGTTTCCATTAGTTAATGTTAGTTAATGCATTAAGTAATATTAACTAACAATGAGCTATATATTAGTCACAGTGTCTATTAATCTTTATTAACGTTAGTTAACAATAAAACATACAACTATCCATTGTTTGTTCATGTTAGCTCAGGCCCATTA
Source organism: Sinocyclocheilus grahami (assembly GCF_001515645.1). Lineage (NCBI taxonomy): Eukaryota > Metazoa > Chordata > Actinopteri > Cypriniformes > Cyprinidae > Sinocyclocheilus > Sinocyclocheilus grahami. The sequence continues at coordinate 20,660 of NW_015507190.1, forward strand.
AATATTATTAACAGATACCACTTTTGATTTTCATAATATATTAATAAATGTTACATTGAACATAATCTAAGATTAATAAATACTATAAAAGTTAGTTCATGTTAATGTAGTTAACTGATATAAACAAATGGAACCTTTTTGTATAGTGTTACCAAATAGTTTTTCATACAGTAAATAAAAGAACATTTTATAGTGATACAGTACCTGAAACCTATCCATCACTGTTTCTTCAGATATATATTACAGCATGATATGGTATTACTTTTTAATATCATCGCTGTGCTCACCCTTAATTCAAAACCCTGTGCTGCAGAGCTAAACATGAATTGTTAACCTAATAGAGTTCCTTTACAACCATTCATTTCACTCAGTTGAGCCAGGCTGGATCTAGAAAAGGTTATCTTGCCAGTAGAATAGATTCAATTTTAAATCCATAAAACGGACTTGAAAGAAAATGAATCTTAAGGGATTCACTCAGCTTTCTTGTTCACAAAGTCATCTCTGAGGAGAGAAAGCTATTTTAGGACTCTTTCTGGGTGCACTTTCTGGATGACTGACCAGTGCGATCCAGTAAGTGATGCCACTCCAGTGCGAGTCGTCTAAAGCCAAAATCACTGTGCTGAGGAACTGTAAAGCTAAAGCTATTTTACACTGTAACAACTGATTTAGTTTGGGCTGTTTGGTGTTCAGCCGCTACAACAGCCATTTTTTACTGTGCCACAAAAACTGGGAGACTTTATCTGTATTACTACAGGCTCAGCCAAAGCGTTTCTCATTGTTTGTCCAAAAATGCTTCTTTTCTTTGGTACGGATGGGAAAAGAGTCATGTAGTCATGTAGACACAATATTGAGGCTGCAGTATATAGGTCGAGCCTTTTGATGTGGATCACTGAAGCGTGGGTCCTATATGAACTCTAGTGTTTGCTAGCAATGTTTGCATCAAATGGTGATTGACTTTTAGCATGTAAATAGCAAAAATGATAAGCTACCATTTTATACTCCCAACAATTAGAAATAAATAACCTCTTAACAATGCCAACCTTATGCACAAAGATGCATGCCTATTTGAGATTCCATTATAGACAGTCCGCACCAGAAAGTAATGAGCCATAAAATTTTATTCAGAAATGATATTACCAAAAAATGATGGAGCGATACCGGGGCACAAAGAGGCAGCATGGCCAGTGCTCATCTTTACATTTGGCTCGGTGTACTTCTATTGATCTTGCAGAATCACTTAATATTGTCAAGGATAACACTTCCCACTCGGCCTTTTCCCCTCCCACTTAGAGGCTACAGAGCTCAGGTACTTACAGCACTGAATTGACCAATGTGTCTCCATGTAATTACAGGGATTTTCTTATCTCCCTCTATTTGCTGAAGCTATTCCGCTGAAGAAAGGCTGCTGCTAATGCTGGACCTTCTCATATCTCATTTACATTGGCCGCTAATCCCAGCTCCATCTTGGTGTGAGATAATGGCATTAGCGTCTCTCACTCGCTCACTCAGAAAAGCCCAGTAAATCAAAGCTTTTGGCATGATGGCTAAGCTGAATGTTTGGGCTCAGATGTGCAAATAGCAAATTATTTAAGGGTGTTTCTGCAACTGTGGCCACTTTTGGCCCTGCGGACAAATAAACTCTTGTAGAGCACACTTTTCTCACTAATTTATTTCATGTGTGCACTAGCAATGTGAAAAACAACTGTGGGAAAGTCGTAATTTAAAAAAATTAATGCATGAATGCGTAATTTAAAAAAATCTTCATTTAGATTATCAGTAAATGTGTAAAAGTTATATTTGTTCAATAGATTTTTGTATATTAAGATTAAAACAATAAAATTGTACACAGACAGCTTTTGTAAATAGGAAATATAAAAAAAATTAAGCTATGATAAACATCTTATTAAACATTTTAATGTTTATATATGTTATTTATATTAACATTGTATATGTTTATATAATGTTTATAATGTGTATATTCCTCCATATAAGGAAAAAAGTTATACATAAAATTCACATACCGTAAAAGTCTACACTCAAATTTTGACCAATATGGGATTTCTATTGGCCGAGATCAGAGATCTAGAGATCAAGGTGGTCGATTTAATACTGATATATATTTATCAATAATAATAATAGTAATAATAGTAGTAACAGTAGTAGTAGTAATAATAGTCAGAAGTCAGAAAGAGCTTTATTGCCAAGTATTCTTACACAGACAAGGGATTTGTTTTGGTGAGAGAAGCTTCCAGTACACAGAGACAACAACAACAACACACAGATAATAAAAAATAAAGATATATGAATAAAATACACATATGTATATTGTGACGGGGCTGAAGAGACGTGAGACGTGTGGATCCATCTGCAGGCTTTATTCAAGAGACGTGGTAAACAGGCAGGGTCAAACAATGGCAAACAGGTATATGGCGGGCAAAACACAAGAATAGTCCCAGTGCTAGCGTAGGTCACCGATCAGCAGACAGAATCACAGGGGCAAGACGAGAGGGAAAAATCCAGGAAAACAGGCAAAGATCAGAAACCGCGAAAACAGGCAAGGCAAGGCAAAACAAGGAAAACACAGAGACTCAGAATGGGGTACGGGCTAAACAATACTCAGCAGAGAATGGCAGTTTGAGTGGGTATTATATAGTGAGTGAGGTGATAAGAAACAGCTGTGCAATGAGTGCAATCAGTGCAGTGTGCAAACCGTGCAATGAATGATGGGATATGTAGTCCGGGGTGCTATGCAATAGCAGAGGACCACCACGGCGGAGCAGAGGACCACCACAGCACAGGAGAGGAAACAGGAAACCCCTCCGGTGAACCACACCGATCAGGAGACCATGGCGGAGACTGTAACAACGAGAGAGCAGAGACAGACAACACAGACAGAACATTGGGGTTGATAGACAAGATTGAACGTTCAGGGGCAGCCTCCCTGGCTGGGTCGGGACAAGACAAAAGTTCACAAACGGCCTCCATAACCGTGACAGGACAAGCAGGGAGTTCGTAAACGGCCTCTATAGCCGTGACAGGACAGACAAAGAGTTCCCAGACGGCCTCCAAGGCCGGAACAGAACAGGCAGAGATTTCATTGACGGCCTCCTTGGCCGGAACAGAACAGACAGAGAGTTCATAGGCGGCCTCCTTGGCCGCAACAGGACAGGCAGAGAGTTCATTGGCGGCCTCCTTGGCCGGCACAGAACAGGCAGAGAGCTCATAAGCAGCCTCCTTGGCCGGAACAGGACGAACAGGAAGTTCACAGGTGGGTACTACTTACACCTCTGGAGGTTCTGCAGCGGATGCCGCCACCTCTGGAGGTTCTACAGTAGTGCCCTCAGGATACAGGGAGAGTTCGGCAAAGGTTTCTTCGACCCTGACATGACAGGTTGAATGTGCGTTTCTAGGCGCCACCACCACACAAGGAGCTGAAGCGAGCACCGCCGGTTCGGAAGGTTCTGCAGCATGTGCCGCCACCTCTGGAGAAACTGCAGCGGGCACCATCGCTTCGGGGAACA
>NW_015507190.1:24300-24741 GCF_001515645.1 Sinocyclocheilus grahami
GGACTCTGGATGATCAGCTGTGACTTGACTGGACTCATGAATAACAATGGTGACTTGACTTGCCTCATGAAGAACAACTGTGACTTGACTTGGTTCAGGAAGATAAGCTGGGACTTCACTTGCCTCATGACGATCAACTGTGACTTGACTGGACTCAGGAAGATCTGCTGTGATGTGACGAGGCTCTGGCAGATCAGCTGAGACTTGACTTGACTCAGCAATGGAAGCTGTGACTTTAGTTGACTCAGGGGAATCAACTGTGATCTGACCTGACTCATGACGATCAGTTGTGACTTACTAGACTCATGAATATCAGCTGTGACTGGACCAGGCTCATCCTGATAAACTGTGACTCGATTTGACTCATAACGATCAACTGTGACTAAACTCGACTCAGGAAGATCAGCTGTGACTTGACTTGACTCAAGAAGATCAAATGTG
>NW_015507190.1:24789-51735 GCF_001515645.1 Sinocyclocheilus grahami
TGTCGCGTTCTTCCTCCACGACACCCACAGTAAACAAAGACCCGACAGCCAACAAAGCATAATCAATAAACTGAGCGATTTTATTGATCAATAATACCTGGCCAATATTCTTTGGAAAAGCCGCTGGATCCTTGTTGGGCTGAGTATTCTGTGACAGGGCTGACGAGACGTGAGACATGTGGATCCATCTGCAGGCTTTATTCAAGAGACGTGGTAAACAGGCAGGGTCAAACAATGGCAAACAGGTATATGGCGGGCAAAACACAAGAATAGTCCCAGGGCTAGCGTAGGTCACCAATCAGCAGACAGAATCACGGGGCGAGACGAGAGGGAAAAATCCAGGAAAACAGGCAAAGATCAGAAACCGCAAAAACAGGCAAGGCAAGGCAAAACAAGGAAAACACAGAGACTCGGAATGGGGTACGGGCTAAACAATACTCAGCAGAGAATGGCAGTTTGAGTGGGTGTTATATAGTGAGTGAGGTGATAAGAAACCGCTGTGCAATGAGTGCAATCAGTTGATGAAACCCGTGCAATGAATGATGGGATATGTAGTCCGGGGTGCTATGCAACAGTTTGTGTTGTGCGAGAGTCAATGTAATGGAAAGGCTGACCTCTGGTGGTGAATAAACGGAAGTCCATGGACCGAATTCGTGACATATATATAAATAAACAAAAATTGCATGTAAATGTGTGCTATAGATGCAATAGAATAGAATAAGATGTAGGGATGGATTAAGATGTAGGGTGGTATCAAATAAATATAAATATTATTGCACAATGGGGAGAGCATTTAAATGTTCATGAGGTAGATTGCCTGAGGGAAGAAAATTTTCTTGTGCCTGGTTGTCCTGGAGTCCGGAGCTCGGTAGCACCGACCAGACGGCAAAAGTTCAAAAAGGAGATGGCTTGAATGTGAGGGATCCAGAGTGATTTTCCTCACTCTGGATGTATATAGTTCTTGGGAAGGGTAGGCAAGGGAGCACCAATAATCCTTTCAGAAGTCCGAACCGTCCTCTGTAGTCTTCTGATATCTGATTTTGTAATCATAGGACAGACTCAATGATGGCTGAGTAGAATTGTGTGAGCAGCTCCTGTGGCAGGTTGAACTTCCTCATCTGGTGAAGGATTTACAACCTTTGTTAGGCCTTTTTAATAATGGAGTCAATGTGATTGTCCCACTTTAGGTCCTGAGAGATGGTGGTGCCCAGGAACCTGAACGACTCCACTGCTGCCACAGTGCTGTTCATGATAGTCAAGTCATCTTTATTTGTATAGTGCTTTATACAATAGTGATTGTGTCAAACACAACTTTACAGTGTCAAACCGGAAAATAGTTTGTCAATAATGCAAGGTAGTGAGTGGGGGGAGTGCTGGGGGGTTTCTCCTGAAGTCCACTATCATCTCCACAGTTTTGAGCCTGTTCAGCTCCAGGTTGTTAAGACTGTACCAGACAGCTAGCTGCTCAACATCCTGTCTTTAAGCAGACACTGTACCTTACTACGTGTACTGCGTTAGGCTAACCGAGACTTGTCATTTGCACTTACATATTGTTGCTCTTTTGTTAGTTTTGATTGCTTCTATTGTCCTCATTTGTAAGTCGCTTTGGATAAAAGTGTCTGCTAAATGTAAATGTCCTGGATGAGGCCGATGACTGTAATGTCGTCCGCAAACTTCAGAAGCTTGACAGAGGGGTCAGTAGAGGTGCAGTCGTTGGCGTACAGGGAGAAGAGCAGTGGGGAGAGGACGCATCTCTGAGGGGCACCAGTGCTGATGGTGTGGCTGTTTGACATGAATTTCCCCAGTCTCACTAGCTGTTGCATCTGTCAGATGGTGATCCACAGACAGATAGAGCTAAGAACAGAGAGCTGGGTTAGTTTGGTCTGGAGGAGTGTTAGGATGATGGTGTTGAAGGCCGAACTGAAGAACACAAGAAGACAGGATCCTCACATAAGTCCCTGGTTGGGGAGTTGATGGAGGTGGTAATGTTTGTGTAGATAGATGGTAAGAACAGGTGTGGGGTATGAGACCGGGAGTTTCAGTAAAACTCATTCAGGTTGTTGATTCGCCTCAGTGCTGGGGGATGGTGTCTTTGTAGTTTGTAATGTTTTTCAGTCCTTTCCACACTGAAGCAGGGTCATTGGCTAAAAACTAGTTTTCCAGCTTTTTAGAATAGCTCCTCTTAGCCACTCTAATCTCCTTTGTCAGTGTGTTCCTGGCCTGATTGTACAAGATTCTGTCCCCACTCCTGTAGGCATCCTCTTTGGCCTGAATGGAGCAATATGCATAGTTTATTGTAGTGTAGCAGTGGTCCAAAATATTTTTGTCTGGTGGGGCATGAATTTTGGCAGATTGCGTGTGGAGGTTTGCTTTATTAAAGTCCCCAAGAATTATTTTAACAGAGTCCTGGTGTTGTTGCTCTGTGTCTGCGATCTGATCAGCCAGCTGTTGTAGCGCTGCGCTCACGTGAGCTGGCGGAGGAATGTAAACACTAACCAGAATGAATGAGGAAAAATTCTGCGGTGAATAGAAAGGCTTACAGTTGATGAAGGGTAGGTTTTGTTGGGTAGGGAAAGGAGATTCGCCAGATGGATGCTAGGCAGCGCTGCTCTAAAGCCGCGCTGTTGGAGCTTGACTAGAGCGCCAGCTCGCTTCCTATGCTTGCACGTCTTAAAGTGCTTGAACAGCCAGCTCGCTTCCTATGCTTGTACATCTTAAAGTGCTTGAACAGCCAGCTCGCTTCCTATGCTTGCACGTCTTAAAGTGCTTGAACACCCAGCTCGCTTCCTATGCTTGCACGTCTTAAAGTGCTTGAACAGCCAGCTCGCTTCCTATGCTTGTACATCTTAAAGTGCTTGAACAGCCAGCTCGCTTCCTATGCTTGCACGTCTTAAAGTGCTTGAACACCCAGCTCGCTTCCTATGCTTGCACGTCTTAAAGTGCTTGAACAGCCCCGCTGCTCCACCAACTACAATGTTCAGCAAAACATCCAAATAATAAAAAACTGGTAGAAGATTGTGTGGTGTGTTCTGCCGAATGTTCAGCAATTCATCCCTGGTAAAAATTATTGTGTTTGAGAAACAAAAAAAATTGAAAAAAACAACAAAAACAGTATACAACAACTGGAGAGCTCCACACTAAGGCAGCCCAGGGCTGTAAGCCTTTCCCTGACCAATTTGGTGCCCTAGGCAAGATTTTAGCTGGTGCCCCTTGCATCGCAGCCAATTCCACCACCGATCATTCACACAGAAACTGCATAGCTTTATGACATAAAACAAATTACATATAAATAAGAAGGTTGCACAAAAAAAATAAATAAACTGACATTAACTCAACTAGCTTTTTAATATACAATACTAACATTTAAGTCTTAATTTCTTCATTTCAGATATTCATAAATTTAGGAATGCACTGATCTTAACATTTCGTGGCAGAATCCAATACTGATCATTAATGTATTTTATTTAAGCAAAAGACAAGAAAGACTGAAAATATGAGTAGGAAGAATACGGTTAGTTGCTTCATTATATTTTGATCTAAATTAGACTGCATAATTTTAAAATCTGAAGCAAAAACAGAATGGTCTGACTTCAGCTTTGTGAAATTAGGCTACATAAAACATAACAAACAGCAGATGGGCTGAATGAAAATGCAAATTCATTCTCTGTCAGTAAGTGGCATTTAAGGAACAACAGTGATGCGCATTTTACCTCTGTAAACACTAAATGCACTATACAGAGGCAAGATAAAAGGAAAATGCCATCTAAACTGTTTCTTAAGACAGTCAGCTCCCCTCTGAGATACATTCATACTTTGCGCATCGTGAACAGTGAGCTTGCTCTGCCTGCTAATGTATTTTCTCCTCTTTGCGTCTCTGGCCTCTGTTAACGCCGTTTACAGACTCTGAAATAAAACAAAAGCAGATCGGTGCATCTCTGCTCAAATTCAAATATTAAACTGCTTTTATTTTGGTGGTTTGCCAGCAAATAAATAAATGTGCTGCATGTTTCAGAGTGAAGCGCTGCGTGTCATGGGCTGCACTCAAACACATTAAAAACTGCAGTGCATAGGTATTTTTATTTCATTTAATCACAGCATTTGCAATATTACTATGGCATTAAGCGATATCGATTATATGTCGATATATAGTGCACCCCTAATTAAAATAATATTATTTAATAATAATAAAAATTAAAAAAAACTTAACACATTTGGTCGCCCCTAGCATTTGCCTATTTGCCTATTTCGCCTATGCGACGGGCCGGCCCTGAGGCAGCCATCCGTGGTGCCATCTTAGCTTGTCATAATAAAATAAATTATAATGTTAATAAGCAATATTATATAAAAAATACTCACTGCAGTAAAGGGTGATAACTAGCCCCAGTCCCCTATAAATATTATTGTATTATTTTTTCACAGGAAATTCACAAATTATTATTAATTTATTTATACCAAAAACTGTTTACTGTATACCAATATTCTTTCAAATATTTTCTTTTGTGTTCAGCAGAAAAAGACATTTGGTTTGTATGGTTTGGAACAACCTGAGGGTGAATAAATGATGACCGAATTTTCGGGTGAACTATCCCTTTAAGAGGAGCGAGTGGAACTCAGTGGCAGTAACAACAGGGTGGTGGGGTGTACTAATAATTTCAGAATTTCTGTGGAGCGTAGGCAGCAGAGAAAGCTGACCCCTGAAAATTAGATAGATGCAGTGGAGGTCCACTATCATCATGCAGCCGGCGACCAGCTCCTCTTATCAGTAGAGTGGGCTCGTTTGTTATTTATGGGGAGATATACCCCCTAATGCGTCGTCTCAGCTGCCATGAGCACCAGCGCAAATGAAAGCCCTTCTTTCTGACCCACTTCAGATTAATACACCACTTTACATTGAATACTTATATAATTTTATAATTGAATCCTAAGTTGTGTGTTCATTAGAGATACACCTACTAGAAATATTCATTGCTTAAAAATGTACTCGAGCACATTTAAGAGACCAAGAAACTGAATATAATCTGTATTAAGCTTTGAATATTAGTGGTACAATACAAAAGCTTTTTCTATTAGAATTTTTGGTTATAATTTACATGCATGCAGGGAAATTGTGCATTTCAGGTAATGTGACTGATCATTTATTTAAATATTTTTAAATTTTTTAATAATTACAAAACAAAATATAAAATGATGTTTAAAATACTTTTAAATGAAAAAAATTCATATATATATATATATAAACACAATAGCTTTAGGTAAAACACTAGGGATGCAACGATTAACCGTGAACCGGTTCAAATCGATTCAAATATGTGACGATTCAAATCGGTTAAGATGCTAAACAAATCGCGATTCATTTAGGTGTAGGAGTTTATATGAATGTCGCACCCTGGCTATAAGTGCTATATTCGTATATTATTATAGAGTTATATTTAAATTTCACAAAGAAACATGGAGCATTTTGTCCAAGCAATAATAAAAGGACACATTTAATTTATAATTTGTCTTAAATCTCATTTTGTTAAAAAAAAGTGAATCGAATCGTGAGTTGAGTGAATCGTTACATCCCTATAAAACACTAAAAATTAATTTTTGTTACAGTTTTTTTAGATTTACAAGTCTATTAATTGATAACAGCTAATTAATGGAAATTGAAAGATACTGAAGAAGAAATTGAACACTGATTGTTTAGACGAACTAGCGTACTGACCATTCTCGTAGCCTAAGGCTTTCCACGTGACCTCACAGAGACCTGAATGATAGCTTTGTCAAACATAAGACCCAGAGGAAAAATTCATACTCGTACTCATTCTGGCTGTTTCTCCTTCAAACATCCCTAAGAGAAACATATTTAATGACAGAGTGAATCAGGTCATTTGAGGAGAAACTGTACAACTTGCTACTCCCACAAATATAGATTAATGAACAGTCTCTTCCCAGTTCTCATCTTCTGGACTAACAAAGGCTTTCAGATGGATTGTAGAGCTGTATTCATAAAATTCAGATGAAGCAGAACAAATGTTCATTTGTCAGATGTGTGTGCAGGTATTCTGTACTCCCATTCAAGTGTAATGTATTAAACCCCCTTGAGTGCAGCGCACCTCAAATGGATCCTCTCAAATTATAACCTTTTTCTACACAGATGAGCCCTAAAAAGCAGTCATCATGGAGACTGATCAGGACTATGCTTGTGAAATACCATTTGCGGCTAATGACTTCAGAGTGACATGTGGGTTCCTTTGAAAGCTGCTAAAAAGTTATGCCATCGAGGACATCAGCTCAGTGCTGCCTTGAGCAATATGAATACCAGGCCAATAACATTACCCAGAATGTATTTGAAATGAAATCCAAACTATCTGACATGGCAATAAGAGAATTTAGTTACTGCTAAAGCAAGCATCACTATTCCTTTTGATCATGTTTAGGGTTAGTGAATTGAACAAACCCCTAACTTTAGTATTAAATTGTGTAATTCATCCGACACCGTTTGTGCAACAGACATATGATTCCTCAAATAATGTGGCTTGTTGAGGAGAGGTGGGTTTTTATTCTTCTGTGATTTTTCACCTGGTGGAGGATAAAACCAAGACATAAACTAGCATTCAGATGTTTGTCTTGTATTAAGATAAAGATTTTTTAAGTCTCTTATGCTCACCAAAGCTGCATTTATTTAATCAAAAATACAGTACAATATATTTTAAAATGTAATTTATTCCTGTGATGTTAAAACTGAATTTCCAGCAGCATTATTCCAGTCTTCAGTGTCACATGATCCTTTAGAAATAATTCTAATATGCTGATTTGGTGCTTAAGAAACATTTCTTACTGTCAGTGTTGAAAACAGTTCTGCTGCTTAATATTTTTTGTAAAAAAACGTGATCTTTTTTTTTTTTTTTCAGGATTCCTTAATGAATATAACGTTCACTAGAACAGCATTTTAAATGTTTTTACCGACATTTTGATCAATTAAAAAAAATGTTACTGACCTCAAACTTTTGAATAGTGGTGTATATTGAAGGAGGGACTTGAGCAATAGAGAGACCAGAATATCATAGAGACTTGAGGCTTAACAGCAAGCATAGCATTATGTTTGCATAATGGCAGCGAATTCTGCGCATTTGCATCAGAAAAAGTAACCTTGCTTAGATTTGCACTCTCATAACAGGATATAATGGTTATTGATGGCTAATTGAAATCATCTACCTGCTATATCGTTTTATACTTATATTGAGGGGTTTGTTTTAATCCTTCGCTTGATCAGGTCTCACAGATATATCCACTGCAATTTCTTTGAGATGCTCTGAAAGGAAGGTCCAGCCTCAAAGGAGCTGGAAAGAAAAAATATAATATGTATTAAGTAGTGTCTTTTGTGCAGGAAATACTTTTATCGTCTGATCTTAATAACCCTGACCATCATTTAGGTTAAATAAGTCCTTTTTAACTCTTCTCTTTCTTTGCTCTAAAGGCATGGCTCTAGCTTTAATTATGACATATTGATTTTGTAGTTAAGCCTTGTTTGGCTTAATGAAATCTTTTGTTGGCCCTAATTCTGTCTTCCATTGTCCCCTCGAAGCGCTTTGATTTTTGTCCTCACCTTTCTTGTGCCATTTGAAATATTTAATCTCTTTTTGGTCCTAGTCAACGTCAATGGCTCCTTAAAGCAGACACTGTTGCCATTTATCTTCAGTTTCCGAAAGCTTGTGTATTGACTCCTAGCCCATCAATTTCCTAAATGATGTAATTATCTGCTAGTCTTTTTTGCACATTTAAAGTTGAGAGTTTATTTTAGATCAATTCAGACCACTTTGTGTGCAAATTGCACAATTGCATTGCCTTCAGATTTCTCACAAATCCAATTGGGATTAAGGGCATTGGAGTGGAATGCTTAATGAGTGTTGTTTGTTTTTTTTATGTTTGACTCTCTCGCGCTTTTTTCCCCTGCTAGATGGCAAATAGGCTGTCCTCCATTTGTTGACTAGGAAATATGCTACAGTGGCTCTGCAATTAGGCCCAGAGTAAGTTGCAAATGTTAATTTGGCAGAATTTGTTTGTTTGGTCTGACTGTACTGCATATGTTAGTATGTTATTTATGGTGCTAGAATGCATTGCTGTGTGGTTACCAAAATGTTCTGAGTTGTTTTCAGCACATTGCTAGAGTATATGGTTGCTTAGGTTTTCTGGCAAGATGCTAGGTCGGTACTTATTGGTCCAAGTCAAAAAAGTCAATCCTCAAGTCTCAATGATATTCTGGTCTTTATATCAATTACATTTTTACTTTTTTAGCATCTCCCAGGTGAATCTATATCTCTGTTGAAAAAAAACAGCATATGGCGGAAGAAAGTTACCTAATTGGCAAAATTCATTTTCCAGCTGCAAAAACGAACTACAGCAATAAAGTACTTTAAATTGAAAATGTAATTACTTAATGTGTCTGTTGAAACAAGAGCAAGTCTTGGTGGTGCTTATGTTACTACTTTTAAAATTATGACAGTCACTGTGTGACCGATAAACAAAAAATGTAATACGTCTATATATCGGACTTTAGATTTAGTACCCTACAAAAGGCCTTTCCACCCCATAGTCTCCACTGAAGCAATTGTACCCCTCTACTGCTCCAGCGTGGGGCAGGGGGCTGAAAGACGACGCCGTCCCAGAGGGAGTGTCAGTCTCTGGCTTTGGTCTGGTTGAGCTCGGGTTGGTTGCAGAGGGGTGGAGGTGTGTAGGGGGGCTCCATAGGGAAGAGGGGACTGCAGGCCACTAAATCAGTGCACGCTTGTCAACATCCTTGGGCTGCGGGAATTACTCAAGTGAAAATAACAAATGGCTGTCATTGCAGAGCCAAAAACCTGTGATTATAATTATCACATCCCCAGTGACCTTGCATAAACTTTAATCTCTCTCCAATGGAGCATTTAAATAGCCTGTATCTACTGGCAGGGGGAGCAGCAGTGCCGGGCCACTGGAACACACGGGATCAGTGATTCACGAAAGAGCTGTCGTACTGGGCCGGAGCTGCGTGAGGGATTACACATGCTGGAGACGGCCACGCTGTGTATATCTTTGTGTGCTTTTGCTGCTTCTTTGGCACTTTTGTATGTGTCTGTGCTTCACAAACCTGAAGATAATAGGAAAGTAAAGTCACAAATGATATCTCTTCAAAATCTCAATTGTTTCACACATGAGATTAAATGAAGATTTTGACTGCTGTCTCCTGCTTTTCCAGTAATTTCACACGTGTCCTTAAGGATGCATTGATCAAAAGTGAAAGTAAAGACATTTATGATACAAAAATTTCAAATAAATGCTGATCTTTTGAACTTTCCATTTATCAAAGAATCAGAAAAGAAAAGAAAAAATGTATCATGGTTTCCATTTAAACATAAAGCACCACAATTGTTTTCAACGTTGCTAATAATAAGAAATGTTTCTTGAGCAGCCAATCAGCATATTAGAATTAATTCTGAAGGATCATGTCACACTGAATTCAGCTTTGCCATTACAGGAATAAATTACATTTTAAAATATACTCAAACAGAAACAAGAAACGAGAAAATTCTTCCAAGAATAAATTATCTAAGCTGCTATCTACATTCATATTAAAGCTCTCCTACTGTATGTTATGGCTTTTTCTTTCACAACAGAATTTTCTTCTAAGCAGTATTCTGGCACAATAAATGCAATATATTTACATTTACATTTAGTCATTTAGCAGACGCTTTTATCCAAAGAGACTTACAAATGAGGACAATGGAAGCAATCAAAACCAACAAAAGAGCAATGATATACAAGTGCTATAACAAGTCTCAGTTAGCTTAAAGGGGTCATAGGATGCTACATTTACATTTACACGTTGTTTGAACTGTAATGTGTGTTGGCAGTGTGTACACAACTACCCTATAATGATAAAAATCTACCCAGTGTTTTTTTTTTAAATCTGGTTAAATGTTTTCCCCTTTCTCAAATCGAGCCGATCTCAGATGACGTCACACAGACAGGCCCCTCCCACTATAGTTTGATTGACAGAGGCGTTTCAGCACAGACTGAACTGGTGTTTTACCTCAGACCCACCCTGAGTGAGCTGTCATCAGTCCGCCATTGTTTCACCGCTGGAGCAGATGTAGACAAGAATGTCTCCTAAGCGATTGAGGTGTTCTGTTGTTGGATGTAATAATTAACATAGCAGTCATCATTTACTCCCGACATCTGAGCCGCTGAACTGGCAGTGGATTACATTTTTTCTGAAAGGAATGCGCCCCGATCTACATAAATGCATCTATGTTCGTGCTAATCATTCATGATCCAGCCTCATCTACAGAAGACCTGAGTATAATGTTTTGTAATGAATCTTTGCAAATCGCCTTTCCTAATAATGTGCTAATTAGCCAGTTTCACGATGAATGCAGCTAAAGTAAACAGTCCCTCAGAGAGCGGCTCGGAAGAGAGGGGTGGGGTCAGCAGAGCTCATTAACATTTAAAGGGAAATGCTACAAAAACGGCTTGCTCTGAAAAGAGCTGTTTTTGACAGGGTAAAAAGGGTGTTTTACACTACCATTGAGAAATTTTAACCAAACTATGTTACAGACTTTTCAGACCCTAAAGAATCATATCAATTTGTGGAAAATGGGCATCCTATGACCCCTTTAACGTAGTACATGTAGCAAGGGTTTTTAAAATAATATAATAAATAAAAAGAAAACAGATAGAATACAAAAACATTAGAAAGCAAGTGTTAGTTTTTTTTTTAAAGAAAACTAGCAGCAAATGAATAGAGTGCAAGTCTAAAAGGGACAAGTTTTTTTTAAAGAATAGAATTAGAATAGAGAGTGCTATTTTCTGTGCATATTTTCTATTTGGACCATACACATCTTTTATTTAATATTTATTTTTGTTGGAGCAGTCTACCCCTTTCTAAGAACATTTTCTCCATCTGATATGTTGTTTTAAACCGCAAGTCACTTTCTGTCTTTTTCAGCCCAGTGAAACCCTGTGAGACAGATCCCAGTGCGATGAGTGTGAATATGTCAATCTCGCTACTGTGGCAGTCAGCTTAATGAGTCTGCGTTAGTGTGGCCCTTCACATTTCAGCACGGGCCCTGGTGTGTCGTCCTAATTGATAGGAATCCCTTCTGTTCCAGGCAGGCATCATTATTGCATGATTAGCTCTGATTACGAAGATAACGACTGCTAGGATTACCAGGCATGACAAAGGCTGGTACTGGCCTTACAATAAGCAACCAGATTTTATTTTCAGTTACTACCGATCATGAAATAATGCTTATCAACAGTTTAAAGCAGATTTTGTTAAAAAATTAAATGTTAGTCATGGCTATATTTACATGGATTTTACAAAATTATTTTTGTATACTATGGGCGTTTTTTCCCAGGCAGCTGATAAAAACCATTGCACACTGATTCAGCCAGTCAGATAAGAGCTTGCCAGATTGTAAAAAGTGCTTATCAGTCCTGTTTACATTATGTATCACATGGTTAGTAAACAGTCTCACTCTTAGGCAGCATGCCCACAGACCTGTAGCCCATAGTTTTACCATTTAGGTTTAGTTTTCTATTAATCGCTACATCTTGAATGTCTCTGTAGCCTATATGACTCCAATAACCACGCTGAGCTCTGTGTTCGTTATTACTTACAGTAAAAAAATGACATGTGGTTTGCCAGTTTGCCTCAGGGTCATGGTAACAGATATTTTTAATAACTCTCAAATTCTTTATTGTTTTTACACAGCAGATGTTTACTTATATATCTGGCCAACATATTTAAACTCAATCAACAGTCAATTGCCAATTCAGAAGAAAGGCTATAGTAATGAATGCCCATGATATCCAAAGCATTTAAACACGTCAATAAATTCTTGAGAGTGTAACCCTCAGTCAGATGAGTGAAGTGTTTTGCCATTGACATATTCCACTAGAGGGCAGCAGATGGTACTGTAATGTTGAACTGTAAACAGTTTGAGTGTTTACCTTCATGGGTCATAGTGTATTTTTAACATGAATGCACTTTGGCACAGATCTCAGTTAATGCAAATCTTATTGAGAAGTTTTTCCTCTGTCTTATCACCCACCAAATGAAAATCATGGTAACACTTTACAAAAAGGTCCTATTAGTTCAAATCAGTTAATGCATTAAAATAGAATGATCAATACAATTTTTGCAGTATTTATACATTTTTTGTTAACGTTTGTCATTGTCAGTTCATTTTAGCTCAGGTCCATTAAATATACAGTGGGTACGGAAAGTATTCAGACCCCCTTAAATTTTTCACTCTTTGTTATATTGCAGCCATTTGCTAAAATCATTTGTTAATTTTTTTTCCTCATTAATGTACACGAACAGATACATATATTTAACATTTTATTTTAATAATGTATTAGTAAATGTTAAAATAATTGTAACTAAGATTTATAAATGCTTTAGGAGTATTTTTCATTCTTAGTTTATGTTAAGTAATGAAGTTAACAAATGTTAACTAATGATTTTTTACCAAAATCATAAATGCATCAGTCACATAGAAAAGTAATAGCACGCTTCTCTTTAACAAGCCAACGTGTTTGATATATCATTCATGTCCGTAGCACAGGTCACGTGTTTTATTTATAAACAATATTAGAATTTCTGACTATTTCTATTCTGTTATTGTCCGTCATGAGGGGGTTCACCCAAAAATAAATTTTTGAAAATTGATTTTTTTGAATGAACATTGGAGTTTGCATCATGCCCTATATTAGGTGTCTATAACTACAATGTGCTGCCGTCAAAAATAAATAAATAAATTACAAATAAATAAATTGTTTGGTACAATGTGCTTATTATGTTCAAGGTATATTGCAAAACAATTTTGCTGCTATTTTTCTGGAATTCGGTGATTATTAAGTATTGTTAGATTTAAGTGTGGGTTAAAAGACTGTAATATTAATTACAGTTGTAAGTACAAAATATAAGTACAATGTAAAAACGTATGTACACAGTAAAAACATTTTATCAAATGATTAATTTAAATGTTACATAGTAGTTACAGACACGTAATATAAAGTGGGACTGGGGTTTGTTCAAATCACTAACTCCAAGGCAAAGTTCAGTTCTACTGTGTTCTGCACACAGAACTCATGTTCAGTAAGGGCTCTGTTGGCCCCTTGTGGCCCTTGAGACGACAGCCATTGTAATAAACTTACCCTGATGCTTGACTCTTGCAACACCATATTAATAATACCTTGTATTGCGTTCTGATATCGCTTCAATATGAAACCTGCTACATGGTATTTATTTCACTGGCTGTGGCATCCTGTGACCTGTGCCTGCAGTTATTGCATAGAAACCTACAGCAGATAGCAGCATGCTCACTGCAGACATTGTGGGTATTGATGTTGGCACAGGCACCATTTCTTTAATGTATAGCTTTTAGATTTTGGTTTTAGCTGTGTGTTTTCACGTACCAGGTCAGCGTGTGTGAGTCTATATAAATGTATTGCATGTGCATGCCACCATTTCAGAGGTCTCTCACATGACAGCGAGCGTGGAGGACTCAGGGTCAAGTGATTTGCCCCCGGGTCAATTGACTGCAGCTCTTCTAACTTCCAGCCATTAGCTGGAGTCCCCTGGCAGCGGGACCCGCCGCTTTGATGAGATTTAGCTGGACTCATTCTTAATGTGATATGAAGACCCTAAAATTTGTTTGTTATGAAATCTCCTCCCTTAAAGTCAATTTATTAGCACAATAAGCAGACTGGTTTTTGGCCTGTCTATTGAAGACTGAGTCTGCTGTTCTCCTTTATAGATTTTCTCTGATGTTGTGTTTTTCTCTGTCGACTCACAATTAGATGCAATAACACAAGGGTTGTATTCTTTCATTTTTTCAGCTAAAAATGCTTTTTATTCTTCATTTTAAAAAAGCACATATAGGCCTAGTGAAAGATGATGTTTTACTTTCATTAAGCAATGGGTGGATTATTTATTCTCTATACAAATGGTAATAGTGTTGAATGGGGAAAAAACTGTGATATTCTCAGAAAACAACAATTTAATAATATTTACATTTAAACATTTTTGTGTTATCATCCTAATTATTTATCAATAACTACAATATTCTGGACCTGCAAGTGAATATACATTTTGTATTTTTACTGAAAACACTAATATGCTGTCTACTACATAATGTGTGAAGATCACTGCTTTACACACACAGATTAACATTTGCACAAACACAAAGATACGAACAGCACATCGCTGTATTACCAATATATAATTCATAATGTTTCAACATAAGTTAAAATTGATTTCCTCCACTGAGCTTTTATCTTGGTTTGGTGGTATTTAAGACACTTTGGCTGAGTCATTTATTACTTTTGCTGAATAGATAATGGTAGACTTAGTCAAGCAACCCCAAGCTTTGTTACAGTCCTGCATTTTAACATGCACTTTACTAAATCACCCAACATGTATAACACTAAGTTTGTATAACACTAACTATGTTTTCTATGCATTGAATGTCTGTGGGGTCCAAAACAACACTGGACCCCAGTGACTTTCCTTGTATGGACAAAAACAATTAAAAGACCATTTAAAAAAACGAATTTGAACTCCACAGAAGAAAATGTCTGGAATGAAAACCAGGTGCATAAATGTGAGCATTAAAATAGGTAATGAAAATAAAATTTAAAATCTTATATTTCCTTTGTGGTATATGGAAACAATATATATAAATACATATAAGCTTTACAGAACTTTATTGAGAACGGTTTTAATAATGTTTTTCATGCTTGTTCAATAAACAATTATTGCACATGTGCGCAATCATAAACAATTATTGCACAAGACACTTTACAGGAAGCAGACAATTAAGGTCAGAGTTGCAATAACTTAGGACATTAAAGAGACCTTTCTACCTACTCTAAAAAATGCCAGAAGATGCCCAGGGTCCCTCCTCATCTACATGAATATGACATAGTCCTACTACATGGAGGCAAGAGGACCGTAGAATTGGCCAGAGCAGTAAACTGCAATGTCCGTAATGTAAGAAGCCTAGGAGAGTGCTACAGAGAGATGATGATGAGATGCACTTTAGTACTTAAAGGGGTCATATGATGCTATTTCAATGTTTCCTTTCTCTTTGGAGTGTTACAAGCTCTTGGTGCATAAAAGAAGATCTGTAAAGTTGCAAAGATTAAAGTCTCAAATCCAAAGAGATATTCTTTATAAAAGTTAAGAGTCAGCCACACCTACCTAAAACGGCTCATTCTAACACACCCCCACATGTCTACCTCACTATGTGGGAAGATTAGCATAATGCCGCCCAAATGTTCACGCAAAGAAAGAAGGCGTGGTTTCAGGAACAGCGGTAGTGTTGAAGCAGCATGTCAGGGAGACGCTGTGTTTCAGTTTGAAAGCAAAAGCACTTTATTTGGCCTTCCGGAAGTAGATGCGATAAGGAATCATTGGTTAAGATTTATTTACAACAGAACAGCACAACCCAGATGTTCGAATTTGTGCAACGCATTTTATGGATGACAGATTATTGAACCAAGAAGAGTACAAGGCTGGCTGTGCACAAAGGCTATTTCTAAAAAAAAAAAAAGGTCAATTCCGACTTTGCTATGACAATCTGGCGCTTCTGAATCAGCGACTGTAAGTATGTTTTGTTACTAGCTTAAGTATTTGCTATTGACTGTTCAAATGCGGAGTTTTGCGCAGCGCAGGGTAAAGTGTCAAGTATGTGTGTGTCTGTGTGTGTGTGCGTGTGTGAGTGTGAGTGTGAGTGTGAGTGTGTTACACCAAATACACAAAATAATGATCTTTAAAATAGCATCATATGACCCCTTTAAAGCCGCTGGTGGCCACACCAGATACTGGCTGCTACTTTCAGTCTCTTTGTTCAGAGTCACATTATTCCATTTCTCCTTCTCAATTGTCTGTGAAACTTGTTCAGTTATTGAATCTATTTATGTTAATACAAGTATTTACAGATGTTAAGAAATTTGCTGGAAATAAAAGCAGTTAAATGTGAGAGGACATTTCTTTTTTGCTAAGTTTATTTTAAAATGTTATTTATGCTTGTGATGACAAAGTTAAATTATCAACAGCATTTAATCCAGTCTTCAGTGTGATTCTTCAGAAATTGTTCTAATATTCTGATTTGCTCTTCAACAAACATTCTTATTATTATTAATGTGGTAAATAGTTGTTTTTTGTGTGTAAACTTTAATATATTTTCTCAGAATCATTTGATGAAAATAAATTTATTTGAAATATAATATATATATATATATATATATATATATATATATATATAGTATTTCCTATATAAGTTATGCTGGCTATTTTAAAACTTACTGTATCATAATTTCATCATAGTTTTTGGACAGATGTTTGTTTGTTTAGATTTTTTCTAAAGGTTTTTTTTTTTTACTTCTATTTAAAGCATGGAGTGTTATTTCATATGTCAGGCAGTATACACTATATCTTTTTTTTCTGTTTTGTTTTCCTCAGTGGCGAATACCTGTTTTCCTCGGATCCCCTTGGGATGTGTGCCTCTGTAATGAAAAAGGTTCCTGCTCAGATTTTTAAGTGTATGGTCCAAGTGGGGCAGACACTTTCTAATTTAGAGGAAATTTGGTGAAATGGCTAGATTCTTTTTTTTTCTTCACTCGGCCTGAGGCATCTTGTTGCGGTTTGTGTTTTTCACCCTCGAGTCCAGACAAATGTGGGTAGTTTCCAACACAACAGTAGAAATTAGCTGATAGACATCAAGGCAGATAACTGAGACCTGCAGCATTAGAACGGGAAAGGACATTAATCTTTCCAAAATTAAAATCTGCGCTGCTGCATTTAGGATTGAGGCCACCACCGTATGCTAGCCGCCCGACCGCCAGTTTTGATAAAACTGTTTAAGGAGAGGTGAGATTTAGATAAATTGCCCATGGTGCTACTATAAGTGCAGTGGAACAGAGGAGGGGTCCCTGTTAACCACGAACACGTGGATATGAGTCGGCACCAAACTGATAACCTGCTGTTATTGATGTCAGGAAGGCAAAAGCCAATGCTATCTGCATGTGTTGCATACAATGCAGTGTTTGTGAATGATGGGGTGGGTGCATGTTTGTGCTTTGGAAGTGCATGAGGGATTCTTGGCTTTTCTTGTTGTGGATGTTCCGGCACACATATATTGCTTCAGTTGCTTAGTGGTTTGGAGAACACAAAGTATTCCTTGCTTTGAATGATCCCTAAGAGCCCAGAACTCCAGCAGCGAGATCATATGGGGCCGTCCTGCTACACGCTCCAGCAAACACATGAAGAGTGTATATGTCAATGTAGCCAACCGTCGGGCTGTTTGGGATTAGAGATCTCTCATGCAGCTACCTGCTGCTAATGTGCTGAGACTCGTATCGGTATGATATATCAGCGTTAAAATGAACAACTAGAAAATATACCCATTTCATTGCCCTGCTGCAAAGACAGCATATGTTGTTGTTGTTTTTATTGGTTTCTAAAATGGACGCTGATGTGCTGGTTTTCTCACCAGCTTTCCGAAAGAAATCAGCCAAAAATTTGTAAATGTTTCAAATGTGTTTCAAATTTGGTTGGGATTTTTACTTGCCATGTCAAAATGCTTACTGGCCCCGCCACAAAAAAAGTTGTTTTCATTGTTTACCATTCTTACCCATGAAACCTTGTACTTTAATAAATAATGTTAGATAAAGACAAATAGACAGTACCAAGTTCTCTTTCACATCTTCTTGTGCTTGAATGGTTTAAAATCATTTGAATACTTAAACTGGCAAAACGTGCATATTTATAAGGTGTATTTTCAGCAGGTTTGACAAAAAAAATGGGAACTTCCAACTTGGAAATTTCTAAATAATCTTTTTTGTTGAAAACCATGCTAGCATTACAGTTTCTTTGCACCTCATTTTCTTAGCATCAAATGCGTTTGTGATCCGATATCTGACCAAAATATATTAATTATGAATTTCCCAATTTCCACTTTGGATGGAACGCAGTATAAGTGTCCTTGTCTAAAAACACCTAATTATCTAACTATCCTTGCTCATAAGCAGAAAAATACATGGATGCTTCATCTGTCTGCTCCAATGTAATTATAGTCTCCCCAACAGACCTCCATGAAATTGACATTTAGGAATAACTGGACAAGTGAAAATAATAAAATTTTGCAAGGTATATTTCAGGTGTACAGATTGTATTTTTGGCCAGCGTTTGAAAAGCGGCAGATTACCAGGTTTATGGAGGTGAGATAGAGCCACCAACCCAGCTGAGTGGCTTATCTCCGATGGCCAGCTCTGGTCTTGGACCTGTCTGCCAGCCCTCCACACCTGTCCCGCAGCCCACCATTGACCACCTCCCCGCTCCTCCAATAAACAAGCAATTACTGACCCAAACAACTGTCAGGGACTATGATCAAATAATTTAGCCAGAGTAAGAGCACCTTAATACAGGTCAATTTCACTCTGTTAGACATGGTGGCTGAGGAAAACCGAGGGGTAGCGTTTCCAGCCTGTCAGGGGAATGCTATTGCCAATCCTGAATTTAAAGGTTACGATCTGCGGTTCCTGAAATATTCTGTTCCACACTAGGGCCGGAAATTTCATCAGAAGCCACTGCACCAGACCTTCATTACGTGGTGCTGTATATATAAATATTATTAATAGGTAACACAAATAAATATGAAGTTCATTGTTACAGTTATTGTTAAAATATATGTTTGCTGGGGAAACTTGTGTCAGTATGTCGTATTTACTACAGCAGGGTCCAAAAGTCTTAGACCACTAAAAAATTAACATGAGTTTTAGGATTTCTTAGTTTTTGCTGTCTTGTTTTTTATTGCCTTGTTTTTATTGTCTCTCTTTAGCTTTAATAAAAGCAAAACCTTATGATTTTGTTTTAAATTAGCATTAATTTAAATGTTAATTTGATTGCACAGACACTATTTAAACCGAACTGAGCTGGATGGTGTCATCACTGAATCCAATGATGACCTTTATCTGAAAATTGAGTGTTTACTATTATCATTTTGCATTATTGACACACTATTTTCTTATTTAATACTCTAAAGTTGCTTTGACACAATATGTATTGTTAAAAGCGCTATATAAATAAAGGTGACTTGACTTAAATCAAACTTAAATTGGAATAGTGACCCAGAAAAAATGCAGAATATAAAATTATTTTAATTCTGAATAATTTTTTATTGTTTTAAATTTTTTTCAAAACCCTGAACCATTGCTGATTTCCAGATTTAAATGAAAAAATTCTCATAATTTCAAGTCTCAGACTTTTGAACTCCGAACTACTGTCTTTGTTTTCACCCTATAAATAAGACTGCCAAGCCATTTATGATGCCCTTTCAAATTTCTTTCAGTTTCTCCAGGTTTTGCGAGTTAGGACGACAAACATTAGCTTTGTCCAGATTCAACTAATCTTGCTCAGCCTTCTCCAAAGTACAATCTCAGCTGCCATCTAACCTTGGTTCAGACTATTATCAGATCTGGATCTAATTGAACCTTCATGGAATAAACCTTGTCCAGTCACAGGGCACAGAAATCTTGATATACTCCACAAGAGTCGTCCATGACATGGGGTCTCCAGCTGCTAACTTTACATCTTTACAATTTACCACTTACTCTGTGGTCTACACCGGCATTTGTGTGCACAACACCAAACACTGTAAAATGTTGTTGTGTGGTAAAAGGTACCAAACCAATTTTATTGGCTTTAAAAAAAGAATAAATAAAAAATGTTGATAGTAAACAGTTTTTTAAGCGCTTGTTGATAGCTTTATCCTCTTCCACCTAGTGATTTCTCTTTAAATAGAAAAGACAAGGCCTGGAGCCTTTCTCAAGCTTATTATGGTAATAATTAGGAGACTGATTTTATCTCAGCCTGTACAATCACAGTGAGAGGCAATGGCTAAATAAACAGCCAAAGTCCTTGTGTCCCCAAGGGCTGTTCAGTGTAATTAAAATCAATAGGTTCTTCCTCCCAGGGCCTCTTTAACCCAGCCAGCTAAGCCAAGGTTCTTTTATTGTTAAGCAGTTCTCATTCAGTTCTTCCACCATGACATAAAGCTTCCATTACGTTAAATTGATGTATTAAGACTTAAAAATTAGAATGTTGTTGCAGATCCATGGTAGGTAACCATGGGATAGGTGAGATGGCTTTATCAATAATCAGTGTCTAGTTACCTTGGTAAGGTTAGGTGACCTTGACTGGGAATCACCACTCATTCAAGGATTTGCTGTAGCTTATTATTTAACCCATGTTTGTGACTCCGGCTACATTTCAGCAAAACTCCAAAAGCAAACCTACACATAAAATTCCCTGCAGTTTAAAGCTGAAATGAACACTAGTGGCAGTAAACAAAAAAAAATTATTATTTTCTTGCCAGTGTGAAGCATGCCGATCAGTATCATACCTTGGAGATGGAGAGCTGGTCCCCTAACTGAGCCCGGTTTCTCCCAAGGTTTTTTTTCCCCCTCAATTTCTGTCACCTGATGGTGTAAGGGTTTCTTTCCACAGTCATCTTTGGCTTGCTTAGTTGGGGTCTAAAAGACACTTAACACTCAATTTGATGACACTGACAATATCGAATGAGAACAAAACTTGTATTGAATTGAGCTGACACTATTGTCTTCTGTAGAGCTGCTTTATAGCTGAATTCGTTCATAACTTATGAATTTTGCAACATCGACACTGTTTTTGAACTGAAATGAATCAACATTGAACTGACTTGAGCTGAATAATGTGACTGTTGTCTTCAGCTGAACTGTTTATCGCTGAGTTGAACTTGTTTCATAATAAATGAATTTTACACAGTTATTGAACTGAACTGAACTGAACCAACAATGAATTGACTGGAGCTGAAAAATAACACTAGTGCCTTGCTACAGATAAGCTGCTTTAAAACAATCTGTATTGTATAAAGCGCTATAAAAATTAAGGTGACTTGATTAATTCTGATTATGACAATGTTATGATCTTTAAATTCTTCTACTATTTTGATTTAACTAATATTTTTCAACCTTTGCATCACATAACAAACTCCATACCACATTTGCCACAGTCACGTTTAACTGTTTCGGAAAAAATTGTATATGCTTTTTAGCGCCACACATTGTTGTGAAATGCGCTACAAGCAATGTAGTATTGTTTTACAGAATACCCACGGGCACATTTTTTTCTTGGCACTGGCTATTTAATAAACCCTTAGAACAGCTTAGCAACCATGTAGAAATGTGTTGACAACTAACAAGAATGCCTTAATTATTTAAGCATATTTAAGCAAGTCTTCAAACTCATTTACATTTTTAAATTTCAGATAAGGTTTTGTCAAGCCAAAATATTTTTTTATTTATTTTTTTTATTTCTGTATGTGATGATAGTCATTTCACATTAGCTACTGTAGAACTGAGTCTTCTAAATGATGGTCCTTCTTCAAAAAAATATCTTTCACTGTTTTGAGCCATACACATCGTTTACATGGGTTTTGTGAGCAGCACATTTCATCAAATGTCTTTAGACGATCATTTGCCATCGGTTAGCAGAAACGCTAGCGAGCGATTTTGGTGAAACGATTTCCTGCTTGACAAATGAGACATCATCGGTTGTATGAAGCTCAGCATGAGCCGTCCTTCCTGTTCCTGCTATGCACATCAGTCCGCTGATGCAGTAGTTGCACAGATGACAACATGGCACCCGAGCAGTGCCAGATCCTCTAATAGCCCTCTGCCTGACAGAGTCTGTCGTGATGAATCGCACAGCTCGTCCCTGGCATTTCAGACTTAATTTTCTGAAGATTGCTTGCCCATTCAAGAGGAGAGGGACCTGATTCGCACTCCTGTCCAGGAGCCTGGGGCCCTGATGAGATGTCACTATTGTTCAGCAGAGCTTTTGGAATGGAGGCTTAACTACAAGTGGCTGCTTTTAAGACATTGGCTCGAATTACTTGACTGGTAAAGCTAAATAGCAATTAGACAGTTCGCCCACCAAACGGAAATTAGAAATTTGCCAGTGGTCTTAAGATGGGACTGAGTTTTGCTGCCTGCACAAACACTTTCAGACCATCTACATGAGCAACTATTGCCACCAAATGGCTTCATAGCTCTTTGTAACGTGGCATCCAAATGGTATTTCTTTCTCCCAAATCTACTCCGGAGCAGCTGAAATTTCTCTGTTAAATTCTCCTGTGGAGCATGTTTGCTGCCTATATCGGATCGCGCTGAATCATTTCCATCAACTTGCTGGTGTTCTAGGATGTGTGTCACAACACATGTCATAGATTGTCAATCAAACGTTAGGTTATGATAGGTTATGACACCTTCCTTATTACAGCATTCATGATTCTCTGAACACATGAGATTCTCATTTGAGGCTGAGGTAATATTTGATAAACAGATGCAATATGGCAAGAGCAGTTTAGTAAGTCTCAATGGATCAGAAACAGAGCATCCTGTTACCCACAATGAATGAGATGAGACGCAGAGATGAGACCCAGCAATATTTAACTCTCGCTGAATCCATTTGCATGAACATTTTGCCCACGTTTGACGCTTAACTTTTTATACAGATTAAAAAGTATATGAATGTGTAAAGGAAATTGTATATTTGTACCTTTTTTAAATAAAAAAAAAATATATATATATATATATATATATATATATATATGACGTTTGAATTATTGAAAGTTAATACTGATGGTAATGCGGCCACAAGACATCACATTTGTGTCTTTCTGAGTTATTCCTGCAGTGTGTACTGTAGATATGCTTTAAGTTGCGATGAAAACAAAAAAGAAAATAAACATGCATAGATTAATAGTTCACAATAAGATCTATAACCCGCATTTTTTAAATAGAATTTTCATTTCATGCTGACTTTAGAGAAAATCTATGACTTGGACTTAAAAAAAAATAAAAAATGGGTGACTTATTTACACAAGATCAGTGCTATAGCACGAACAGCTATCAGACTCTCTGTTTCTCTTTTCATAGTGAAAGTAGAGCGAAATGCCGTTGGAGAATGAATCAGATGGACAGAATGAAATCCTGCTGTGAAAGACTAACAGATCAGTTCCTGAGAGCTCTAATCCACTTGTACTCACTTATCTTGTGTGACAATGAGGCTTCCTCTCAGACTACAGAACTTTCGCGTTGTACTTTGTCTTCCTAAAGCAAATTTGTCTTGTCTAAGTGTCTTATACCTCCAAGACAAACAGTTTACCTCTGGCAGATACAGATTTTGTCAGTGCTTGAATGTTGACTGTCAGTTAATCTCCTCTTGCTGTTAAAAGAGAACAGACTTCCCCCAACAGATTTGCATGTCTGTCCTCAAATGCAGGAGACTCCATAAGTGATGACTACAACAGATAACATAAAAATCATTTGCCTAACGCCCTCAAGCATCAAATTACATTTCTGCACTATAAAAGTGGTCACCTGTAATTGGGACCTCAAAGAGCTATTTGTACCTCATTTAACCCATTAAAATTGTTTTGTGAGTATAAATTAATGTATTTAGGTTTATTCAGCAATATTAAATTATATTTTTGGCTTGATTAAAACCAGAGATGTTTCATCATTTAGATGTTTCTGTTTTTAGGTTGCCATTTTTTTCAGTGTAATGGGGGGTATGGTAGACTAAAATAAAAACTTTTTGTTTCTTTGGTCACACTTATACAGAAAGAGTTCACCGAAAATGACAACTCATTATTAGTCATGTAAAAGTCATTCCAAATTGGTATGCTGTTTTTTTTTTCTGTGAAGCACAAAATGAAATATTTTTGAAAATCTTCAGACAGAAAATGGCAACTCTTCCACACATTTATTAAACTTTTATTGTAATTTTTTTTATGTATTTATTTATTTTCTTCTTTTTTGACACAGATGGTCACTATGAGCTGTCATTACAAAAAAGAGCATCGTTGAATGTCTTCTTTTGTGTTCCGTGGTAGAAAGTCTTACAGGTTTGAGTAAATGATGGCATAACCTGTGTTTTTGTGCCAGTAGTTTTGTGATCGGGGTTTGAACGCTATGATCATGGTACGTTTTACAAATTATAGTGGAAGGCGGAAAGGATTTTCCCCTTGGTGTAAGTTAAATGCCAGTGCTGGGCATCTTAAAATAAAGTGTGCTGGTAAGAAAGTGACAGGGAGAACACAGCCATGGCAGTCACTTGCTTGCTTTGACAAAGTACAGGCATTATGCAAACGTGACAGTATTTCTCTGAGGGCAATTTCTAAAAATTATTTCAACAATGTAATGAGTGAAATGTCACCACTGGCTAATTATGTTTATGCTAATTGTTAATTAGGCTCTCAATGAGCATTGTCTTAATTAACAATGGCTGTGGAAATATGTGCAGGGCAGTAGAACATAAATGAGTCCAGTAATTGCCAGCCTCCGGTGATTAAAACAGATATATTGGGATTTTACTGCTTCTGTTACAATTCAATTTTAATTTCATTTTTGATAATAATTCGCCTGTCTATTTAATTGCTAGGGTTGGTAGAACAGAAGTTTTTAGCAAGCATTTTTGATTGCATGTAATCAACTTGATTCAAAGCATTTTAAAAATCATTACCCCATTCAGTCCTTTTTTAAGGATATAAACAATTTTTTGACAAACTTTTCCTTCTCAGATGCTTGACAGGGTCACATGAATAACACATAATATTCCTCTCATCCAGTAGAGTCAAATAAATTCATGTTTTAATGCATTATGATGATACAGATGCAAATTTTACACAATACTTTACAGCTCTATTGTGGTTAATTGAGCTAGTGGTCAACAGTTTAGTTCAGTATCTTTAACAGCATATTTATCTTCAGCAGATCATTAAGTCTGGTACTGTTAGCCAGTGTCACACTGTGAGCACACTTTATTTGAAGCCTCCCCAGTAGCCTATGTATTGAATAATGCATTATAAAGGTACCGACACATTGTAATGCATTATAGATTAAGATGCGCTCCTGAAGAACAATGTGGATTTACTTTTGAATTGTAACATGCAGGATGATGATGCACCAGCCAATGTGTTATGATAACAGGGGCAGTCATGGTCTAATGGTTAAAGAGTCGGACTTATAACCTGAAGGTTGCAGGTTCGAGTCTCAGGTCCAGCAGGAATTGTCGGTGTGGGGTGCGGGGAGTGAATAGCCAGCACTCTCTTCCACCCTCAATACCACGACTGAGATGAGACCCTTGAGCAAGAACCGAACCCCCAACTGCTCCCCCGGGCACTCTATGCTCCATTACTGAATCGACATAATCGTCATTATCGTCATTATTAATCATCATTATTGTAATTCATTTTCTGTGGTTTTTTGGCATGTGGGTGATATCATGCAAGAAAAACTTTCCACAAATTGCTCACCGAAGCCAAAAATCCCATTGTATTTTATGCGAAACTACGATGCATCTTTGCAAAAACCAAAACTTCAGCCACTGTTCATTAGTGCTTCTTGACAGGTATAGCAATCACCTATGCCATCATTTAGCATTTTTTTGCTTTCATGATCCCCATTGCCTGTTATGCAGCAATGCTTAATCAACTCATCCAAATGAGTTGATAGCCATAGGAGCCACTATTGACAGACTTAAGAGCCCATGTACAAGTTCAGAGTATTATACAATTGCTCCAGAGAGGAACATCTTGTCTTAATTATCTGAGGCCATGGATAGAGCTATACAGAGGCTTGATTGAATTTGACATGAACAGGGAGAGCATTTGTGAATGATTAGTGCAATGCCAATGACTACTTGAAAACATTAATTTCCATACTCTGGTTTTAACAGCCCATCCTCTGTATGTGTTGTACAGCATCAAGGAACACATTGATTAGTTCTGTATTCTTGTACACACATTTTATTTACTAGTCTCTCCTTACACCGTAAGTTATACATCTGTTTCACTAGTTTTAAAATAAACTGCACCTCAAATGTCATTTTGCTGACAACAGTAAATCTGTGCTTTACAGGTTGTAACACTGTAGCCAAATAAAAGGGATTAATGGTAGTTGAAGCTGGCTGGGACAATAAAAGAGGAAACCAATTATTTGAAACCAGCAAAGCTGTGAAGACAACTTATTTTTGTTGGCTGTTTTCTTTTGCCATAGTCCAGATTTTATCTGCTGAAAATAATGAGCACTTTTTTGGCTCCATCTTTCTGTCTTTGATCTCAGAATTGGAGATAATGATAATCTGCCTCTTTAAAGAGACATTTTGTAAACGTTTCACCTCTCCACACATGGCCTGAAGATATAACAGTTCATCTGCCACAGTTTAACTATGTAAAACATCAGCTAACAATTTCAGTAAACTATACATGAACAGTGGATATACAGTAACTAAGTAGAAATTCAAGTTTAATTTATTAATGTGCCTTGTTTGTAAAAGCAGCCATAGAAAATAAAGAAAAGTCACAAATAACATCTAATAATTGTTTCTCCAATGAAATTAATGGAAAGCAAATTACTATTGTTTAATTCCCCTGCTTCTCACAGTTTCTTCATGAGAAAAAGACCCCAGTAATCTCACTTTGAAGTTTAAGATGAAATCTCAGTTTGCCCAAATCTGGATTATCATTAACTAAAAACCACATAACCATAAAAACCATATAAGATAGTTTCAGTACTTCAAAATAAATAAATAATATATATATATATTATAAAAAGTATGCTAGTTGCCAAGGAAACATTTCTCATTTCCATTTAGTTTAAGTTTAAGTGAAAAAAAATACTAAATAAACTAAAACTAAAAAGTAGTTTTAAAAACTACATAGGTAAAACACAAATTACTAAAATTGTAACTAAAATTAAAATAAAAACAAAAAAAATTCTAAATCAAAATATTAACAAAACACTATATATATATATATATATATATATATATATATATATATATATATATATATATATATATATAGTACA
>NW_015507190.1:51884-72311 GCF_001515645.1 Sinocyclocheilus grahami
TATGGTCCAGATACCAATATATAAAGTTAGCATATCTATAAAGTTCTTGTAGTATGTTTGCTGTGTTTATGGAGTGGTAGCTATTGCTAGTGATGATTTGAAATGCACTGCTTAGATACTAAGGTTAGAATTGTTAACAGGTTGCTAGTGTAAATCCTGCGAGTGCAAATCAAACATTCAGGCTGAGCAATCAAATGTTCTTCTAGAGAGTACATTCATAATTCTCAACCCTGCCGCAGTCACTTCAGCCATAAGACCAGTTTTTAAGATTTTACATTGTGTCAAACAACGGTTTCTGCTCTCTGAAACTTTGTGATCAAATTCATTTTGACTGATTGACCAAGTGAAGCCCCAGAATGCTGTTCTTTCACCTCTCTTTGGTGTAAGTATACGTGTGCTGGATTTACAGCCAGCATTCTGTGTGTTCAGTTAGCTTATAGGACTCCTAGTTTCAATGCATTTAAACAGCTCCTGTCTGCTGTGATGCACAATTTAGAGCTCCATCTGCAAGTGCAGCAGGAGATACCAGACCACCCTTGCATAAATCCCCCCAAACAGTCTCTCACCAAGTAGAGAAATAAGAGGCCTGCAAAGGTAAGAAAAATTCAGATGGTCATCAATATGTCCCCTTGCCCCACTCGCGAGCGAATGTTTATCAGTGAGTCAAACGGTTGTATTGCTTATTGACTGACACACTATAACCTCAATGTGACACAAAAGCAGAGGCCTCTAACCTGGAATGATTGCCCCTAGCATACGTTTTTCTCATGGCTTCAAAGATTTCTTTATTTATAGTTCCTGAATTCTTTTGCTAGTTGTGTCCTTTTTTTGGCCTCATAGGATATATCAGTAAATGCATCTATAGGTAAAAAAAGAAAGAAAAAGAAGAATGAACCATAATTATAGAAATATATTATTGCCTAATGAAAATGAAGCACGTTTTAGAAACATTACAACTGTTTGCTTTGTGACATTATTTTTGACACAATCAAATACTCCCCAAATTCCCATTACCATAATTGCAAACATTTTACTTTTAATTGTTTGTGTAATTCCATTAATCTCAACGATGATTCTTATTACTGTAAAAAATGTTGTAAAATAATTCATAATGTTTTTTCATAATGTACATATTTAAACAATTTACATAATTGTTCTGCATTACAGAAATTATTTTGTTTTTTTATGTGTGCATTATGGTAATGAGAATTATGGGGAAAACTTGCATAATTGTCAGAATTGTCATTGAAAATGTCATTATAAAATATTAATGGCCATTAAATTGGTCAAAACTGACAGTAAAGACTTGTACTGTATTACAAAACTTTTTTTTTTAAATAAATAAAAGAATCCTTAAAGTGTATAACAGTTTCCACATAAATATTAAGCAGCACAACTGTTTTCAGCATTGATGATAATAATAATAATAATAATAATAATAATAATAATAATAATAAATAATAATAAATAATTAATGTTTCTTGAGCGACAAATCAGCATATCAGAATGACTTCTGAAGATCATGTGACACTGAGGCCTGGAGTAATGATGCTGAAAATTCAGCTTTGATCACAGAAATAAATTAAATTTTTAAATATATTCAAATATAATTTTTTTTTTTTAAATATGCAATAATATTTCACAATAGTACAGTTTTACTGTATTTTTGATAAATAAACAAATGCAGCCATGGTAAGCATGAGAGACTTTTATTTTTATTTTTTAAACATTTAAAAAAAATCTTACAGACCTCAAACTTTTGAACAGTAGTTTATTTTTTTTTATCTTATTTTAGTGTAAATTGTGCCATAATACATAATAAATTAGTCTGATCATTTTATTCCTTCAAATAAATGCAAAACTATTTGTATTGTTACAGGTAAAATATAATTCCAGTAATTTGATGAATAAGATGCTACAAGTTTTGCTTTCATATTTATAGATTTCTTTGGTTTATACTGCTAATACGTAACTCCAGAAATGTATTTTATTGTCATTCATGTGGAGTGTCCAGATTCTCTTCTATGCATTCTGACTATAAACAGTGAGATTGAAGAGAAGCGCGCCTCCCTCTGGTCAGTTTGAACACATTGCATAGCAGCAGCTACTTGCTACTTGCAGATGTATCCATGTCTCCTGTGCTAATTATCATTAAGATTTTAGAAAAAAAGGAGTAGAAATCATAACCACCCACCAAAGCGTTTTTTTAACACTAATAGGGTTTTCACAATAAGAGCTAATACAGTACATCATAAGATCGTGGGAAATGCGCTTACAAAATTAGATTATGCACTTATTATCATGGCTGTAATGTACATTTTATGTTGTTGTTTCTTTTTTGTTTAAAAAAAAGGAATTGCCTCTGCTTAAACATGAATGCACCACAATTAATAAGAGAAGGTATTAAACCTCAGTTGTTATTTATTCATTTCTCCTGTTGTCTCTCCTCTCTCTTTCCCTCCGCTATGTTTGAAACAGCCGGGTGTATATGTGTCCGTTCACAAACCCTCGGCGCTAAGATTGGAATTCTCCTTTCTCATTACCAGCCTTAATAGACCCCCTCGACCTCATCCCAGACCGAGATATTATCTGATCCATAGAATTAATTAATTATAGCCCAAATATTATAGATTATTAAAAATAGCATAAGTAATAGTGTAATATCTCAAGCTGTCGAGTTTAATAGTCAACATTGTCTTGGCACCTCTTATCAGTGGGAGACACCCGGTCAGAATATTGATTTCTAGTCGTTTTAACCATCATCTGCTGTTGTGATGGAGAATTGTCAAGCTTTTACTACTCTGTGCTCATTTAAAATCATTAGATTGCTTCTGACACTTTGACTAAAGCTGTCTTTTCTCCCAGAGCACTAGAACGGCACAATATTTTATATTGTGTAAACTGACTGCAAATTTGTGCTGTCACAGCAGAAAAAAAACCTTTTATTATTATTGTTTATTATTTTAAGATGACCGTTATTTAGAGCTGGGGGGGGGGGGTCATTTAGTATTCTAAATACCTCTGATCTACCCAGCTTCCCTGGTCAGTTTTAGCTTTTGATATTATCTCATGCATTTAAAACAATAGAGACCTGTGAATGTTTTATTATTATCTGGTCAAATGATCTGGAATATGTAACTGACTTGTGCTCATGCACAATGGTTTGGGATGCTATTGTAGGGTTGTCTTGGTTATTAAATTGTCAATAATGAATATGTTATTGTCAATTATTTTCTCACATAATCTAGGCTGTAATAAAAAAGGAAGTCGGTTCGATCTGTTTCATGTGTGTAGACTTGGGGGTCTGTGAATTGGACAATTAACATGCAAAGTATTGTGCATAATATGATTAAATTGACTAAATCATTCAATTTGCTACTGGGAGAATTTCCTAATTACAGCAATTCCCCAATCAGCTAGCAAAACAGCCTGGCTGACTCAACAGCCAATTATGTGTTTTCATGGATAGACAAATTGTGCTTTCATGGTTAAACATATCTGAAGTCTACTACGGTATAATCAAGTTGCAAATGCAAGGTTTTGTGCTGTTTAGTGTATAATTTGCATAATTTACATAAAACATAATTTAATCAGTTTGTTAAAATTAGAATGCTAGTCTGTACAGAAGTATATGCAAATGTAGGCTACAAAATTGAAAAACACTCATGGGAAAGCCTATTATAATGGCCATTATTTGGCCCCTGTATAGATCAGATTAGAAGTTGAATGTCAAGGCCCGTGATGCTGCAGTCTCTTGCAGGGGCTTATATCATGACTCCCATGGGTCCAGTCTTGATGGGATAATCATGTTCATCCTTACAGCTGATTGTTTTACCCATTTTTGTGCAACTTTTAATTTCTTGCTTATAAAGGGTCATTGCCTTCGATAATTGCAAAGAACTGACCATCTGAACCATACAAAAAATATATATATATATATATATATATATATATATATATATATATATATATATATATATATCAAATCAGCCAATAAACAATTAAAAATGCTTCTATGTGTTTCTGTTCTGTCCTCATATTGAAAAAGACACTGCTAACCACTCCAAGACATCACTGCTTTCAAGTGGCCCATTTTCTCATTAATTTCTCTGAAAACAATGATTATGGTACCCTTCACCCAGCCCGGGAGATGGGAGGGAGAAAGTCAGGAAAAATAAGCCTTTTTAGTGTGTTTCCAGTCCAGTGCTCTCACGTTGGGTGTGATTTGACAGCCGTGTATATCAGAGGCCACATCATCGCTCACACTCCTCTGGTTCTCCTCATACTCAGACCGAGATAATAGGCTATTAGAGGCATGGGATTAATTTGTAGCCAATTACCACTCACAGTGGAATATGAATGCATAAATAAGCCACGGCTTGTGTCTTAAGTTTTGGCGATGATCAGAGCTGTGTAAAGGGGAGGGTAGCCAGCTGGGAGGGAGTGAGTGAGTGAGTGAGTGTGTGTGTGTGTGTGTGTGTGTGTGTGTGTGTGTGTGTGTGTGTGTGTGTGTGTGTGAGAGTGTGTGTGTGTGTGTGTGTGTGGGGGAGTGGGGGAGAGAGTGAGTGTGTGAGAGAGTGTGTGTGTGTGTGTGTGTGTGTGTGTGTGTGTGTGTGTGTGTGTGTGTGTGTGTGTGTGTGTGAGACATAAACGACGGGGTGTCCTGAGGGGACGGTTCAAACCCAAAAAGGACCTGAGCAGGGGGACATCAGCAACAACAACCAGAGACCGGCTGGATCAACTTCTGACCAAAATCATCTTAAGTAGCAGACTGCTCTTATTCGATGTCTTTTCACCAGTATGTGTCCTGTTGAATAAAGACCGGCGAAAGAAAACAGAAGTCAGACAGCTGTGCTGCCCTCTGGAGAGCTATGAACCGGGATAAAGTGCAGGCTGGCGAATCCATCGTGCCTGCCGCTGTGATCGTGGTCGCTCCGCGGGACGGCATGGACGACAAGCGGCTCGCTGCCGGAGAATTGCCCGTGTTTAACTGCGCTGGAGAGAGAGACGCTTTACCGGCGGAGAGTCGAGAAACCTCACCGAGACACGAGCCCTCACCCGCCGGCGCGCCTCCTACAGTCCACAGGACAACCTCCTTCTCGGTTTTGGACATTTTGGACCCCAATAAATTTACTAGTAAGAAGCAAACACCTAACAGGACAGGTTGTGATTTCACGTTTGGTGCGGAAAACAGAAGCGATGACTCAAACCACACGATGGACCTCAAGTCTTATCAAGAGGACTACGACTGTAAAAAAACATCAGGGATTTTAAGTAAGTTACGATTGTTTTTCCTTATAATTGTGTGTATGTTCAAAATTATGTTTAACATGACAGAGTGAAAGTGCATCGTTTACAAATAACATGGGCATGCATTTTTTCAACATTAACGTTGTAGCCCAAGTTAAAATCATATAATGGAAATGTGGGCAAGTAGCCTATGTGCATGTGTGTTTATTATTATTATTATTATTATTATTATTATTATTATAAATCTTAATGCAAAATGTACCTGGATTGTATAAGGGAGTAAAAAGGCCGTGTTTTAGTTACTGTGATTGGTCACCTAACCCTAACGATTATAATTCACTTTTTTCACTTTTCGCTTAAAATGATACTGTGGTGTCAAATAAATTACTTGGAATATTCGTACTTTTATTAGTCTCATAATTATTTACGTCATAATGTATAAAATAGTTTTCGATAGAATATAACGTCATTGCAGGATACTGCTTGGAATCTCCATATTCAGAGCTGTTTTGTTGCTTAGGGTGTTTATTATAAGAAAACTCAAGTTTTATAACAAAATTTCTTTATTGTTAACAAATGCAACCAGACCTTAAACCACTCTTCTGCATCTGGAAGAGCCATACAGATGGACTTAAACTAAAGTTTATTTACAGAAGGAATTGTATCAGTTTTTTTAAAATAATTAAAATCCTTGTAAATTGACATGTTGTCTTTTTTATTGAGTGGTTGTGGAGTGAACTGAGGGATTATTATAATAATAATCCCTCGTTATTCTAAAAGATGTTACTTTTACTGTTATTCTTGAGACTGGTAGAAACTTATTTTAAAATGTATGTCACTTGGCATTTTAATTGTGTGTGCGTGTGTGTTTGTTTGTCAGGTGAATACATAAGAACACATCTTTAAATAAATCTTACGTTTAATAATTTTAGCAATTTTTTGAGCTCCAAAGATTTGGGAGCACTACAGTTCGAGCACCTTCTACACTTTTTTTTTTTTTTTTTGGGAGACCCGTGATCGATATCTCCTTTAATAAGTATAATAGGTTTTAATCTTGTAATTATCCGAATTTTGGTCCTATAATTTAAATGTTGAGAAAGCGTTTGCAAGCTGCCTGAAAGAGATATACTCATTTCTATAATAGGATATCGACCAGTCTGGAGCAGATCCTCCACATTATCAGCGTCTTTACGCAGCTAGTTGTGTTAAATTAAACACAATCGAATGAGTTTAATTGTTTTTTTCTTTAGATATATTAGTGCTTTGTCTGGAATCTAAATGGTGAAAACAGAAAGCGCGGTCTTCATTGGGATCATCTTATCTTCTGTGCCTGCATTTGCAAGGACAAATATGTGTCAACCTCTATGATTGATTAGAGGCAGCGCACGAAAGCAAGTTTCAATAAACAGTAATTGTAGGCTGCAATAATTTGATAAGGTTTGTGCTGTTTTTAACAGCCGCTTTAAATGGATGAGTAAATTGAGAGTTATCGATTAGACGAGCGTGCTGTGATTTAAGATGTCAAGACGAATTGACACGCCATCTACTCTGTCCACACTTTATATAAAGAGGAAAAACGACTAGAACAGAAATATCAGTTTAATTTTAAGTCTAAAAATGTTGTCATTCCGTTTTTTAAGGATTTCAACTTGAAACTAGTTGGCTAAACATAATTAGGCATGTGCTATACACTCTTAAAAATAAAGGTGCTTAAAAGGTTCTTCACAGCGATGCCATAGAATAACCATTTTTGGTTCCACAAAGAACCATTCAGTCAAAGGTTCTTTAAAGAACCATCTTTTTCTTACCTTTTTATAATCTGAAGAACCTTTTTGTGAAACAGAAAGGTTCTTCAGATGTTAAAGGTTCTTTATGGAACCATTTAGACAAAAAAGGTTCTTCTATGGCATCGTGAAGCACCTTTATTTTTAAGAGTGTAGCCTAGTTTATTTCAGACAATTAAAGTAGAAAATAATTTCTACCTTACCAATCGAAATCACATTACAAGAAATGTTACATATTTATTTAAATGAGAAAATTATATTTGCTATATTTTTCTCATCTATTTTACTCTAAAATAAAACCCTTTGAGTAAGAAACAACTGAATTTCCTTACTAAAATTATTTTCTTCTCCCTGTTGGAGCTACCAAACTCATATCAGCGTGTTAAACTGTGTTCAGCTGTGCATTCAGGGCATTTGTAGACGGCGGTGTAAAGCTGACTTTTAACGGCAGTGTTGTGTGTTTCCACAGAAGACGGATTTGTGTTCCGGTCAGATGAATGCGAGGCTGATTTGACCCGAGGGCATCAGTCGGACAGCGAGCTGCAGGAGGACCTGTGCAGCGAGGAGAGCAGCGGC
Organism: Sinocyclocheilus grahami; assembly: GCF_001515645.1. Taxonomy (NCBI): domain Eukaryota; kingdom Metazoa; phylum Chordata; class Actinopteri; order Cypriniformes; family Cyprinidae; genus Sinocyclocheilus; species Sinocyclocheilus grahami. The sequence goes on from NW_015507190.1 coordinate 59,495, forward strand.
CTTATGATAGGAAACAACGACGCCGAGTTTGGACAGCACGAGGACGACGACTCACTAAGTAAAAGTCCAGAAGGACAGCAGACTCAACAGTCCTCATCAAACGGACAGAATCACTCGGTCAAACCCAAACGTAAGCGCTCCGGTTCAGACTCCAAGTCTGGCAAACCCAGAAGGGCCCGAACTGCGTTCACGTATGAGCAGCTGGTGGCTCTGGAGAACAAATTTAAGTCGACGCGATACCTGTCCGTGTGCGAACGCCTCAACCTGGCGCTGTCTTTAAGCTTGACAGAGACTCAGGTGAAAATATGGTTTCAGAACCGCCGGACCAAGTGGAAGAAACAGAACCCGGGAGCAGACACGAGCGCACCGACCAGCGGGGGTGGAGGAGGACCGAGCAGCGGGCTGGGCAGCCTGAGTCCTCTGAGCCCGTCTCCTCCTATGGGCGGTCATCTGTCCATGCACGCCAGCTATCCGGGTCACACGCCAGGAGGACTCGTCTGCACCACTCAATTGCCCTTTCTGCCGGGTCACGCGGTACTGTCACCCTTCATGCTCGGCTCTCAGACTTACGGAGCTCACACATTTTACGCGCCGCACTTATAAGAAATCATCTTCAGGAGATCTTGTCCCGGATCGGAAGAAACCTTGTCCGGTCAAATCCGGCACAGGAACATTTTTAACTTGAAGCACTATGCTGTTACACAGTTTTTGACAAACCTATCAAATGTCTTTGCAAGTGAGATGTAGCAAACATTCTTCAACTGTGGCAAGCCCAGAATTAAGTTTAGGAATAATTTTCCTCATGTCCGGCAATACATGCTAATAATTAGATTTCATTACAATATGCTTCATTTTGATAAAATGTGAATATTTCTCAAGGTCAAACTGTATATATTCAGTTATTATGAAACGTGTTTAGACATTAACTTTGAATGCACATGAATTAAACGATATGTAGGCCTACTGAAACAAAGAATGAGATTGGACTAAAATCGTGTAAACATAAGCCTAATGAAAAGTTTTTTTGTTTTTCTTTTTCTGTGGGCCATATTATTTAATTTTGACGTTGCATAGACTATGCTATTATTTAATTGTTTGTCTCACAATTAATTGGTTGAAATAAAATTACAGATGACAAAGAACAGTTGTCAAACATTTCGTTGAACTAAATTTAAAACCAAGTTTTACATGATCTTGCACTCTATGCTAATGTCTGATTTGAAGTTGAAGTTTATAAACTGTGAAACCGTTTTCTCTTTGCACGAAATTGACCGCGATTAATTCCAGCTTTTCGTCAATGAAGCGCGAACAGGTGTTCATCTATTTACTTTACATTTCACGTAATTTTTACCAATTTAGAAACTTTCTCCCTTTTGAAACCCTTGTGTGTAATGACTTAGGCTGAAACAGATTATTGTTGCTTTAATTTATTTGAACATTACTTATGTACCTATATACGAATAGCTATATAATGTAGAAAATGCTATTATTTTACATTTTTTAAATATTTAAAATAAGATAATAAAGGTCCCTTTTAAATCGACGTTTTGATTTAATAGCTGACATTCACGTTATTGATATTTAAGCAACTGATGACTACGGAAAGGCAGTTGAAACGTATGCTTTTAAAATATTTCGATTGCAATTTAAAGTTTTGTTCGTTAAATGATTTTGGGCTATTATTGTATTTCCGTTTGCTAGTGAAAGTAAAGAAAGACTGATGTTTAACACGGGACTCGTTTCTGAAATGTTCGTACTTTAAGTAGGCCTACTATTAATATTAAGTCATATTAAGGGGTCCAACACCTAAAGACGAATTAGTAATGCTGCTAAAATTCGCATGATTTTCAGCCTTGCTGTTGCGATTGTTATTGATGCATGCTTTGTAGTTATTCTGCTTAAACTTTGAATGGCATAAACTATTACATTAAACCTATATTATACAAGCAAACTTTTCTTTTACTCGATATTCAACGGGGAAATAATGTTAGCGATTGTTTTGTAAAAAAGGGTTTTGTGTTAAATATTAAAAAACGATTGCTAAATTAGTTTCCTGCATGCCAGCGTAAGATCTCGTGTCGTGGCCAGACATATAATACACAATTAAATGGGTGCAAAAGCTACATTTCACGTTTACAGCATATTATATTAATTACGTATTATTGTTATTTTTTTAGTTAGAATGCATTAAATACTTAAAATTACAATGTATTTTTTCCCCAATTTTGCAAGTGAATAAAATTAAGGGGGGAATTATAGTTGTTATATTGCACACGGACCATGACGATCTTTTTAAATGCATTATTACTTTTGTCCGATGCAAATATTCTTCGCCGTCCGTTTGGATATCATCATGACCCCACGAGTAAGACCAATGTCAATACACACCCATTCAGTAACCGCGAAATCACTTTCCCAATTAACAACTTTAGGCTGGTTGAAAAGTATTGCTTCCTTGTTTCATAAGCAATGCTATATTTTTTCTGCAATATACAGTATCATGTTAACTTTGCCTCATTTAAAATTGTAAGCCATTCTTCATTTGTTGTAATGAAAAGATGTTTTTAAATATAATTGCTACACAAATTATATTAATAAAAAGATGTGTGCTTACGATTTCAGCGGGCCTAATCGATTAAGGTAAACTGTAAGCCTATTGAGATTGTGTTACTTGAATGACATCCTACCATTAATATCTCAAATTGTATGCAAGTCTTAAAGTGTAAAAAAAAGAAAAAGAAAAAACAATCCTGCCTTGCCTTTGCATTCAAATTTTGCTATGGTGTATTTTTAATCTTCACAAAGGAAGGAAGTCATGGTTTTTAAAATCAGAATAGAAATGTACTCTTAACATTCAAATAAGACTTGCACTGACAACACATTTCTTTAAAAGTACTGTTCTATTTTAAATTCTAGATTACATAAAAACAATGTAGCAAAGACAAAAGTTTTACCTTTTTAAAATTAATTATATACCATGCAGAAAAAAAATATTAAAATAATTCAGGCATTACAAATGACAATCTAAAGTTTATAATGATGCACTTTTTTTTATTTGTGTAATAATCCAAACAACTGAGGTGTGGCGAGCTGTATCCTTTAATTCAGTGCATAGTTAAACTGATTTGAAAATTTCTCATGTTTCCTCTTGTCCATCGTGTTCATGACCTCTGTAACTCGTCTCATGGAGCTCCTATGAGGAAACAATGTGGTTGAGATTCAAATTCTTTATTTACTCATCACTTGTGAAATATACTGTTCACCAATATTCAATAAAAATATACTTGACTTCAGTTATCTCCAAATATAACCAAAAATATCAGGTCAATTGAGTGATTTTGTATTTAATCTTGAACATATACTATGACTTACTTGTTGAAGACTTTCTTCTCTAGTCTTGAACGAGAGGTACTGGCATTTTGCTTTAAATCTGTAAGGTTTGGGTACTTTTTCTTTGACTTTCCTTTGTTGCCATTCTTTCCCTTCCCATACGTCTTTGAGGAGCCCAGATCTTCTCCAGTCACGGCTTCAATCTCCCTCATGAGCTCTGGGTCTCGCCAATCTGAACCAATGGGAGAAAGGTTGCTAGAATTTACATCAATGCACCATACATTTCTTCAAATATTTGACTTCTTCAAATCTTGAAAATAAGAAAATTTTTCAAATTCGAACTATGCATCATCTTTGTTAAATCATTTATCCCATGGAATATAAAGATGATCAAGGCCTCAGCCTTTGATTTTGGTATAATGAGTGATAGTAAAAATGTGTGATGGTAAGGACATTTAACTTAACAGTGGTGAAAAAGTTTAATATAACTAGGACTGGAAATCATTCTAATATGCTGATTTGATGCTCAAGAATAATTTCTTATTTTCAGTGTTGAAAACAGAAAATCAATTTGTGGAAACCATGTTTTTTTTCCAGAACTTTTTAATGAATAGAAAGATCAAAAGAACAGCATTTATTTGAAATAGATTTTTTGTAACGTTAAGGTTTTTACTGTCACTTCTGATCAATTATGAATTTCTTTCAAAAATATTATTACTAAACTTTGTACAGTAGTGTAGATAGATAGATAGATAAATAGATAGATAGACAGAAAAAGTAGCAATTAAGAGACACAGCAGAAAAAAATATTTAAAAAGGTTCCATTCTTAAAAAAGGCTTATTTGAAAAATGGTTAAATTTGTCACATTTTGTAGTAACAATTCCCCTCTTCAGAGTTGCTGATTTCTCCAAGAACAAAATGCTTCGTAAATCTTTCTTGTGCAAGCTCAGGACTCAAAATCATCAACATTTCATTAAGCATGTCCTCTACTGAAGATACATGCATATCTTCAAATGATAAAATGGTAGCTGTTAAAGTATTTACAGTTTCCAAAGTGTTTAATTGCACAGAGTACTGCGCTTCATCAGTCTGTAGTGAAAAGCATGCATGCAACAAATGCCTTTTAAATGAATATGGAGGAGTTGGTCGTCCCTATAAGGATTTATGGAGGTGAAAGGCCCCCCGTTACATGAGTGCTACAATCCATCCTCACTTAAGTCAAGTCTTTAGGGGCTTCATTCTTGCTGTGAGGATGATGGGGGGCCCTGTGTTTAACTTAAGCTGTGCAGCAGGTCTGACTACTCTGTCAACAGTTCGCATCTGCATAAGTCGGGCACACATGAGCATCTCAGGCAACAGCTGCAGTCAGCCTATTTGATTATCTATAGAAAACACATTTAAACACAAAAATGCTATGATAAGATGGTTGTGAAGTGCACAGTAATATTGTTCTTTGGGAGATTTGCACCAGTCCAGACTATTCTGGGTTAAATATAAATTAATTTACAGAAATAATTGACTTCTAAATGGCAAAAATTGTGGTTATGGTGAGGCAGAAATGTGAACCATATAATTTTATAAAGGCCTTTATGTAAATTTTTCTGTTAAAACTTGAATTATTTCAGCTTCAAAGCTGTTCTCGTCAATTTTACAGCCATTTTATGGTTTATCACAGGGGAGCCCAATCCTGTTCCCAATCTCCCTTCCTGCAGTGCTCAGTGCAAACCCTGCTCCAACACACCTGTCTTTAATTATCAAGTGTCCCTGAGATCTTAATTAGCTGGTTCATGTGTGCTTGATTTGGGTGTGAGTAGAGTTTCGGTGTCTTGAAATTAACCCCATTCTATTGTAATTGTCTCACTGTAACATATTTTAGTTTTTCTAATATAAAAGGAGGAAAATATGTTTTAGACAACAATTATGACACAAATACTGTAAACTGTTAAGCTATTTTGAACCTGGAATATTACTTAAAGACAACAGACAGCAGCTCTAAAGCCAGAAACAATTGCTTGGCAGACACATTACTTCAAATGTATTTGTCACTGACATGGGATGTGTAATTATTCTAACTAAAGGCATGTTGACAGTTTAATTAACTTTCAGGTATTTGATATTAAATGACCTGCACTTATCATCCGATTGTGGTGGTATCTCTCTATTTGTGCTACTGTCTCTAAGAGCTGCACTGAAAAACTAATTTTTCATTCATCCAATTAAAAAAATGTAGGGTAATGATTCACATCTATATAAAAATGATTCACCCTAAGGGCAAGTTATTTATTTTTCATTGGCTCAAGTTAAAAAATATAGATGTGAATCATTACCCTAAATATTTTTAATTGGATGAATGAAACATTTTTTTCAGTGTAGTGGTCAACACTATCGACCACTACATTCTTTTGAATGGACTAGAAAATTATGTCGGCATTAGTTGAATTGCATTGGCATGGTTCAAATCATACTTATCTGACCGTCATCAATTCGTAGCAGTGAATGAAGAGGTATCATATCGATCACAAGTGCAGTATGGAGTACCACAAAGCTCAGTACTAGGACTGTTGTTTTTCACACTTTACATGCTACCCTTGGGACATATAATCAGGAAGCTCTACACTTAGCTCTACATTTCTTCACAACCCGGACAAAACATACCAATTCGCAAAACTAACAGAATGCATAGCTGATATAAAAAACTGGATGACTAGTCATTTTCTACTGCTAAATTCTGAAAAAACAGAGGTGTTAATTATCGGACCAAAATACTTTGCATGTAATAATCTAGAACAGTGTCTTAACACTTGATGGCTGCTCTGTCAATTCCTCGTCATCAGTTAGGAACCTAGGTGTGCTGTTTGATAGCAATCGTTCCTTTGAATGTCATGTTTCTAGCATTTGTAAAACCACATTTTTCCATCTTAAACATATCTAAATTACGACCTATGTTATCAATGTCAAATGCAGAAACATTAATTCATGCGTTTATGACCTCAAGGTTATATTATTTTAATGCTTTTTTTTAAACAAACTCCAGCTGGTCCAAAATGCAGCAGCTAGAGTTCTTACTAGATATCAATATGTATTATTACTAGATATGTATATATTAGCCCAGTTCTGTCAACTCTGCACTGGCTCCCTTATTAAACATTGTATTCATTTTAAAATCGTGCCAATTACTTATAAAGCCCTGAATGGTTAAGCTCCTTAGTACTTGAGCGAGCTCTAATTACATTACAGTCCTTCACGTCTGCTGCCATTTGATAATACCTAGAATATCAAAATCAACTGCAGGTGGCAGATCCTTTTCCTATTTAGTGCCCAAACTCTGGAATAACCTACCTAACATTGTTAGGGAGGCAGACACACTCTGTCAGTTTAAATCTAGATTAAAGGGCCATCTCTTTAACCTGGCTTACACATAACATAGTAACACACTTCTATAATTCAAATCCGTTAAAGGGTTGTTAGGCTGTATTAATTAGGTCAACCGGAAAGGGGAACACTTCCCATAACGCCCGATGTACTTGTTACTTTGTAAGAAGAATGGCATCTACACTAATATTAGTCTGTTTTTCTCTAATTCTGAGGTCACCGTAGCCACCAGATCCAGTCTGTATCCAGTCCAGATGGTGGATCAGCACTTAGCGAAGACCTCTTCAGCCCTGAATGTCAGCAGAGACCATGTCAACTAGGCGAACCCTAGAGACAGATCCCCTGCGAAGCCCTCGTCAGCCATCGGCTCAAGACCATGAGAACCAGACGAGTCCTCTGCTCAATCTGACGTGCGTTGCAGCCTGGAATTAAACCACACCATGCTGGTTTCATCTGGCCAGAGGAGAACTGGCCCCGACTGAGCCTGGTTTCTCCCAAGGTTTTTTTTTTTCTCCATTTCTGCCACTGATGGAGTTTTAGTTCCTTGCCAACTGACTGTTTTCTATTGTCCTCTTGCATTATCAGCACACATTTTTTAGGTTTAATACTGTAAAGCTGCTTTGACAATCTGTACTGTATAAAGCTATATATAAATATGTACTGTATAAAGCTATATATAAATAAAGGTGACTTGACTTGACTTAAAAGGCAAAACTGATATAGGTGTAGCATATTTTTAGTGCATGGCTTCACAGTGCCCACTGTCATAATGATGAGAACACAATATATTTTTGTTTAAAAATGACTTTTGTTCAAAGTGAGACCAACATACAATGAAACAGTCAAAGTGACCTACATAAATGTCCTGTTCTTTGTCTTTGTTGAAAGATTTTAGAGCAGTCATCCCATATTAGCACTTTGAAAATCAAAATGTTTCACAGTTTTAATAAATGTAACAAAGCAACTTAAACTGGCTTTTATGGGGGGATGCCAGGGCATCACTATGCAGTTACTAAGGAGTTCTAAATGATTGTTAATCTGTTGCTATGCTGATGTTAGTGTGGCTGCTTACTGGCCAACTCAAAAGAGTCTTGCACCCTCAAGACTCTACACTCTCTGAAAAAAAATGCTACAAAACTTGTCACAGGGTGGTATAATTTCCAAAAGTACACCTTTGTACTTTATTTAGCCTAAAGGATTCATATCAGTACCTCAAACATATTATTAGCTAAATGGTACAGCATAGGTGTTAGATCTGAGGTCACACTTACAAGTTTGAGCACCACTAATGGATACAAACGAGAAATTTACATTAGACACACAAACAAATACAGTGTTCAGAATCACGTGCGACTGAATTATTTTTGGAAGACTGAAGCCTGAAGCAGAAATCAATGGTGCACCCGGGGAGCAAGTGTTCAGTCTGTGAACTGATGGACATCATGGGCACACCAGCAGCGCAGCAGAACAGGTGGGGTGTCCTGTGGTTACCCTGACAACCGGCATGTCGACGGGGAGAGGGCGTGATGGAGTCACGGGGATCGATAGCTTACTTAGTTACAAAAGATGCTATTTCACAAGCCAGTGGTCAGCAGGCCCCTGAAGTCAGTTGCCTCAGATAACTGTTTGTTAACAAGTAAACTGTGGCCAAAGAAAGCACATCCGACGCTCCAGTGACAGCATGGAGACGCTACTTAATTGGCTTTTAGCACCCGACTCCACAAGAAAAGAAACCCAAGCGAGAAGGAGAAAAGTGAAAAGCTGAGAGGCAGAGTGAGATGCAGCCTCTCCTATTATCTGAGTATTGATGATGACTTGGATGGGATTCCATCAGTTCATCTCTTCCTGGAATCTCACAGCCACCTGATTGGGCTGTTGACCACTCAGCGTGTTATAAGGAAGGAACTGTGGGTAATGGAGGTCTAGGATTTCACCTGGATGCTGGTTACTAAAGGACTTTTGACAGTGTAAAAGGCTTTGGGGGTCTTCAGCACTGGGCTGACAAAACATGAAAGAAGAGTATCAAGCTTTCAGGTTTGGTGTGCGATATTAATTTGGCAAGAGTGCATGCCTTAAGAGTTTTGCAAAACTGTAAGTAGTAGTTCAGCACATTTTGTTAGAATTTACTCATTTTGTGTCCACAGATGGAAGTCTTACACCTGCAAATACATGAGATATTTTGAAGAAGTCTCATGCTGCTCTTTTCCATACATGTTTACATGCAGCCAAATAATCAATTTGTAATGGACTGATGGATTAATTGGACTGAAAAGACAATGTAAACATCTCAGTCGATCTGACAGAGATCGACCTGAATGAAATTTGTACTGAGATTTAATGGGGCGATGAAGACTCACAATAATCTTATCAAGAGGAAAAAATAGGCATGTAAACACCTGAATCTGACAATTGTCTCTATCATATCATATTCAAACATACCTTGCCCACATGCACAATGATGTGATGGTTATGTTGACATACAATTAACATCTTACAAAATGGTCAGAGGAGGAGAATTAATATTTACTAAATATTTGCTAAAAAGCTCTTCTGAATTAAATGTCAGCTTTGTTTAGAGATATGTCATCAAGACCCCACTGGCATCATCCTGGTGGCTTTCTCTGATGCTGAACATGGTGACTGGGTTTTGTTTGGAATACATGTAAAGCACATGTAAACGAATATTTGAATTGGACTGCAACATTTAGGGGTCATATAAACAACTTTCAGAATCTGAAATTTGAATAATTCATATTTAAAAAATATATATGTAAACACACCTACTATCATGCTTCAGAATAACAAAAAAAACAAAAAACAATTTGATCCTCAGTTTTAATTTTTGGGTGAACTATCCCTGTAGGTAACTATCACTGTTGATTACTGTCAGTATTGTTAAAATAATTGTTAATTGTTAATATTGTTAAACAGGTTGCATGAATGATCTAACCTGGCTGCTCCTCCTCACGCTTCCTCTTTTCCTTCTCCAATCGCAGTGCATCTTCTGGGTTAACAGGCCTGCCCAGCTCATCCCGAGGGATAATGTGTCCATGGAAGGGGCACTGAAATTACATCTCATTTGATTAATCAGTTTATTCAATCAGTGTCTTGCTTATATCTATTTATTTACATCAGTGGTCACCAACCTTTTCAAGCCCAAGATCCCTGACCTTAGCCTTTATGAAAGACAAGATCTACCGATTGAAGAATTGATTAAAAAAAAATTGTACTTCCAATCTGAGGCCTTTTATTTAGTATTTTCATTAGTGATGCATCGATCATGATTTTTCATGGCCGATTCAGAATTCTTTTTTTTTTTTTTTAAAGCAAATGTATTATTTGGTTATTTAATCTATAGCAAGCAAGCTGGCCTTAAATATATGTAGCCATTTTTAATTAAAGGCAACCACTGAATTTTAATCATGATTCAACCATGCTGCACACGTTTTTTTTAAAAAGTAGATTGTACAATTTCAGGATTTAAAGCAAAAAAAGAATGGTCCTGACTTTAGCTTTGTGAAATTATACTGCATAAAACATGTCTGCATGAAAAAAACAAAACAAAAAACAGACGGCCTGAATGAGATGCAAATTCACTGTCTGACAGCAGGTGGCGCTTATGGAACAGCAGCATGCAGTGTTTCCTTGGTTACCACTGTAAACAAAGCAGCAATACTATATACCAGTGCTTCTCAAAGTCCGGACTCCGGTCCGGATCCAGACCCGGAGGGAATTCAGTCCGGACCCACTTCCATTTCGTATTTCAAGAACACAAATTATTTCCTACTTTCATAAACGCATGTTAAACTTGTAAATGATATGTTTCGTTTTTTAATGTCTTTTTGGAGATGGTCCGAAATGGAAGCGAAGGCGAGATATTGAAACTTTTCCTTCATGTCATTTGTTGTCATGACATCCAGTGAGCGTATGACGTTTGACATAATCGGACGACAAATCACCGCTAATATGAGTAATTTTTTATTTATTTATTTTTGTTATCACTTAGATTATGGCCATTTGACTTATAGCAGTGTCCAGTGTTTCCCATACATTTAGTTATTTGTTGTGGCCCATCACAAAATCAAAACTGACTGCCACAAATAGATTTTCCAAAAGGAATCTACTTCGTTGAATAAACTGAGCACTGCATGTTTCAAAATTAAAATGCAGCGTGGATGTTTTTATATGAATGCATAATTGAAAAGAACCGACAGTCTTCAGAAAAGCTTTGATGTCATTTTCATTTCGTCTTTCCTAGCCTTTTGTATTTGATTACAGCCATTACCGGGGAAACCGCTGTATCTCCGCTCCAACAGTGCCTCCTACTGGCAGAGAATTAATTTGCATTTGCAAGTCTGTGAGAAACACTGGTGTCTGTCAGCAAACATAAACAAAAAGCATGCTTCAGAACTGTTTTGAGAAGGTGCTTTGAGCCATGTATTATTACTATGAATTCGGCTACTACTCCTACTACTATCTTGTGCCCTGCAATAATCATTTACTCAAACTCGCTTTTATGAGATAAAGAAGAAAGAAAAAAAATCGGCCAAACATATCAGCCAAAAAAAAATCAGCCAACGCCTGCCCTGATTTCTAAATATCGCCATCGGCCAGGGAAAAACCCTTATCGGTCGACCTCTGTTGTGACACTTAAATTAATTGTTTTGCCAATTTGCACTTTATTTTTTCCAAAAAAATTATGTTTATTTGTTATGCATGTTATGTATGTTTATTAAAAACAAGTTTTGTAATAACCAATTGTTCCAGTCCGGACCTTTGACACTGATGAAAATTCAGACTTGGACCTTTGAATGGAGACTGAGAACTCCTGCTATATACAGAGGTAAGAGGAGAAGAAAATGCCATTGCTATTCAAAACTTCTATGATGACAGTCAGTTCCCTTCAGCGATACATTCATATTATCCCTCAACCCCCAATTCAGTATTTATATTTTCTTCCTATATTTCGAGCATCGTGAACAGTGAGCTGCAATGCTGGCTGCCCGTCGCGATCGATGGATTGGCGACCACTGATTTACATCATGATATAAGAATATGTTTCTACCATTCTACCAAACACAGCTAAATATGGGCCAAAAAGTTCAGTATTACATCTCTTCTTTGTATTTTATTAGGGCATCATTATTGTTACTTTTCTGACCTTTACTCTATCTTGACGTTCACACAAAGATCCATCTGGCATTGGTGCGTTGCACTTGTGCTCCACAGGTTTAAATTTCCCAGCAAAGGTGATGTATCTAGACTTCATCTCTGCAGACAGTTCCTCATTTTCAACTTCCTCCTCCACCTCATGAGGCACCCAGAACTGGTGCTGTGATGCATTCCTAAAACCAGTGAGGACAGGGTCTTATTACAGGAACTGCACAAACTCTATCAATGTGTGATCTTTGACAATTTCATTTTTTAAAGAATTTGCCTTCATAAAGTGCATTTTTGCAGGTTCAATATTTTAGGGGTGAGCATAACTAGTAAAATGTATTTTTAGTATAGAAATGTTCATGATTTTCTCAGGACTTTTATAGATTTCCATGAATTTTCCAGGCCTTAAAATGACAATTTCCAGGTTTTCCATGTCAGTAGGAAAACTATATTGTACAAGTATATCTTGTTTCAGGATGTCAAAAAGGTAAACCTCCAGATCAATGTTTTCATCATTTAATTTTGAGGAATAGGAGTTCTAAAAGACAGTGAGCATACAATGCTGCTCTCTAGTGGCTATATCACAAATAACACAATCCATTCATACTTCAGAAAGAGACCGATGAATGTATTATGTAAAACATTCCCAATGTTTTTTATGAATGAGACTGTACTTGATGATTTTGCCAGCGGTGGGCTGCTCCTCTCCCCAGTAGTAAAGATCCACACCAAACGGAATGACAGGGGCCTTAACAGAGGCTTTGTCTTTGTCACTGCTGCTCACCGCGACCTCAGTAGACATACTGAAACAACCAGAACACACTTAGATTGCCATCATAAAATACAACAATAAAAGTTTATATTTTATTTTGTATTTTAAATACTATATAAAATATATTTTTATGAATATTTCCATATGAAAATTAGAAAAAAAAAAAAAAAAAAAAAAAAAAA
>NW_015507190.1:72576-99776 GCF_001515645.1 Sinocyclocheilus grahami
GGCTGCAATATAACAAAGAGTGAAAAATTTAAGGGGGTCTGAATACTTTTATATATATATATATATATATATATATATATAATCTGTTTGTTTTTTAATACAAAACGCATACAAATTTAACTGTGTATTTGTAGTAATTGTAGAAGTGCACTTTTGTTGAAAGGTTATTGTCAGAAATGTAATGTTTTTGTGAAAGACTAATATATAACGGAGTGTCTCTTTACATTAAGTGCAAATAGCGACTGCCCAAAGTCTTTTTAATGCAATTTTACGTATATTTATATTTAAAATTGCTGAAATTAATTTACTTTGCTTTCTCAGATTTCACTATAATTGAAATATTTGAAAACATTCTAATACTTTACTAATATTTTAGATTTTCACTGCTAGGATTCCATTTATTATTATTATTTTTCTTTTCAGCGCTACTTTACCAGTCTATGTTAACTGATAAAATAGGGCATGGAAGTATAGATCACCTTGTGGAAGGAGTAGAATAAAGTCTCTGTTTGAGCGCACGCAGCGTTGCAGCAGCACAGGTGGGGTCCTGCTCTTCATCATGCATCTTCCTCTTGAGTCGAGAGAGACTGGAGGACACAAGAGGAACAGGATGTTTGACCACAGGTTTTGATGGCTTTGCTTTGGCCCCATCGGTTGACGTTGAGGGAGTTTCATCAAGCCCTATGAGAGACAAGAGGAAAAAGGGGAAAAAAACATGTTATGTAAAGTGAAATACTCAGAACACAACATTCAATCTTTATTAATACTTTATTAATATAAATAATCACAACATCCACTTGTACTGTAGTCTAATGGACTTGGGGGGGGGGGGGGGGTTTGGGTGGGGGTAGGGGGGGGGGGGGGGGGGGGGGGTTCTAAGCAGGAGTAAGCAGGGGCTTAAGGTGGTCTTACGAGTGACACAAAGATCTAAGACTCACACTTAAGCTTTCTAGCTTCCAGAATGAGATGAAATTAAAAACAAGTATGGTGAATTCCTCATAAGACTGATGATTAAGAGACCCCTGACCACTATACACAGACAAATGGCCAAGTGGGTATATGAGAAGCCTTGTCTGCTCTTATTTCTTATCAACAAATATGGTTTTCAAAAGTGCAAAATCTAAATAAAAAAAAGTCAGTATTTTCAGATACATTTATCTGAAATGTCTATTTAAAAAAAAAAAAAAGTTTTAAGTCTTTGAAAAACAATCAAAATATTAATGTGCATTAAACATATTACGGTTTGGTTTTTATATATTTTCAAAAAACATAAAATATATTGTGCCAACCAATCTGTTCATTAGGTTGCAGATTTCCTAATTCAGGCCCATCAGACACCAAATTTCATGCATGTGAGCTGCAGATGTGAGAGAAAATGCATTATTCTTGCATTCAGTGAGCAAATTATCTGCATTTCTGTACGTAAATATGGAGTAGGGCTGGGACTCGATTCCAAAATAAGTATTTTTTCAATTCCGAGGTGTTGAGATTCTAGAAATAGATTACACACACCTTAAGTCCTTAGAAGAGTCTTATTCAGTTAAACAACAGCGTTAATATTCAACTCGCTATCACAAAAATCCAGACATCAGTTGTTACAGTAGTAGTAACCTGTTATAAAAGCGCCTATATTTTGTTTTGTTATTTTTTATATTTTAAACATATATGCAATGTTATTTATGAAGTATTGCAATCTGATGTTGTTACTGTGTGAGGAGATTTCTGTACAATGACACCAGTATTTTACATTTTGTCCACTGTATGTGTGCAAGGTGAACATTAAAACTTAAAAAACATTAAAAATTCAAAATATGCTCCTAAGTGTATGATGTTACTTGTTGCTTAATTTTTATATTTGAAACTAATGATTACATTAAAAATGTCTCCATCAAAAAGATCAATTATACAAATTTTCACAGCAGTAGTAAATATAGCTGTACACAATAATATTATGCCTTCATGAACAATAAGTCTTATTTTTTCAAATATATAAATATCCATATATGTACACACACACACATATATATATATATATATATATATATTTCATAAAGTTTGTACTTTACAACAGACCAACACTGCTGAAAACAGTCTCTAGTAATCACACATGATCTCTGTTACAAAGTTTTTTTTTGTTTACTTTTTTTGCAATAAGAATTGGAAATATTTGTTCAGAATCTACGTAACTGAACATGGAATTGAGTAAATTCTGTCAAAATCAAGTCAAAATTTCAGGTAAGAATGATATATTGGTTGATTTGATTGTTACAAAAGAAAATAAATTATGGACTCAGGACAGAATGAGAAACATATGTGGCCGGATTCTTACAATCCTGATTGTAATCATCTGGTGTATACATTAATCCAGGTTCACTCCCTTTCAATGACTTAACTGCATCATAGCGGCATGCAGGTGTGCAAAATCATGAAATACGACCAAAAGCTTTCTTTTTCTGTTCAAATTGACCAAAATGGTAGCTATTTGTCTGAAGCAATAAAGTTGCAGGTGCTAAAGAGATAAATCAATAAGAGGAAATAGAGAGGCCCAGCAGTAGACATAGAGTTGAGCTGCCAATGGTGGCGTTATTGATTTTCCTGAGTTCAACAGGCCTTGTAATTAAAATGTAAATTTTGAGAGAGATAACGTCCTGACAGGAACGCTGGGATAAAGGGATAGATAAAAGCTCTGTAGTGAAAGAAATGGAGAGAGAGAAAGGAGGAGTAGAACAGACAAAATGCTTTTCAAATGAAAGTGTTTCTCTCCGGATGAGGAAGCCGATGTGATTTTAACAAAAGAAAGGGAAGGATTAGCCAGAGATGAGCTCGAATCCAGTGACAGGTTGATGTAATATTAAATGAAACTGCTGATGCTAAATTGCGCTGATTGATCAATTTGAAATCATGGAGGTAACTTGGCAGTAAATCAGAATTTATTATTTTTTTCTGCGTACCGTTTTAGGAGTATTTAATGAATGGTTGCACGCTCAATGCAATTGATGCAATTTCCATTTTCTATTCCTCCACATGAAGAGTGCACCCCCCCACACCCCAAAAATAAAACATTTATACATCTTTTCACATTTATTTCAATAGAAAAGGAAATGACACGTCTCAAATCAGTCTCACATCTGATTTACTGTGGTGAAAGATTACTAGTTTAAGGTAAGCATCAATATTACTATTGCTCATATTTGGGGGTTAAGGACTAGAACAACCATAAGTATTAAACTTCAGCACATCCTACATTCGTTGTGCTACAGATATGAAGGATAATTCAAAGTATGCACTGTTAAAGAGAACTATTGCTTTTCTAAGTGATCATAAAGACTTGGGCACGAGCTCTTTTGACTTGGGCAGAAAATAAAAAAAACCTCAACCACATAGTAATGCTGTAACAAAGTAAAACAAAATATTAAACACCTAGTTTGTATTGGCATTTGTATGATATATGTTTAAGTTCAGCATAATCTAGTCTCAGATGAGTACCAGGTTTTGTAGGTGAACAGTTTAGCGCACAGAGGTAAATTACCACTCCAAGCTAATGGGCACTCATTAACAACACTGCATTGTTAATTTGGCATGGCCAGTGCACTGATCATTACATACTTTACTGCAGAAAGCAGCTTGGCTCTGTGAAGCTGTAGAAATTATATCCTAATGAATCTTCACTTAGTGCCCGTTTAGAGATGCTGAAAGAAAATGAATGAAGAAAGAGAACAGGAGAGTCTGGTGAAATCATATTGCATCTCATAATTAGTGTGTGGCATGGAGCTCATCATGCATTACCAGGAAAATCAGGAAATTACTAAACTACTTCCAAAGTGCATGCTGTTTCTACAAGAATTGCAGAAATCCCATTAGCCACTGAAATAGATTATTTTCATGACAGTAAATTTAAAATTGGACAGGATTTGAGGTCAAATATAATCTGTGTTATTTACCTTGTGTCTGACCTATTGCTTGACCTCTGTCTTTTGCCTGTGGCTTCTTGTCAATAGAGCCGTCCTTGCACAGATGGACAAGAATCTTTTGCATGTACAAATAGTCAGCTGTCAAAACAGATTTCTATTGGCGGCCCCAGGATATAATTGATTTAAACCAGGCTTAAAGCAATTTATTACCTTTCAAATAGATATCAGAGTTTGTAAAAGAGCAGTTAAATGTTTTTAAAATGAATGTGATATTATTTTGCTCTCATATTTGACCCCAAATTATTCTCAAATGGAGAATTAAATTAAAGGCAGAACAATAAACTTCAAATACTACTGTGATGTACAAATGTTTTACCATTTAAACAATTTAACATTTAAGGGGAAAAGAGCTTAATTGTTATAAAATAATGTCACAATGCAAAAATAATAGATATTTTGTCTTACTTATATATTTTAGATTTATTTATTTTTAAAATTTATTTAGGTCATATTTTGTTCATTTTCCCCCCTTTTATTTTGTAGACAATTGTGACCTGGCAATGTTCTTGACAGAGTTTATGAGTCTCACCTTTATAATAATGCACCATATTTATTAATAATATATGAATCTGCTATCTTTCCAATTAAATTCACTGTCAACCTATTTTTAAAGTAAAACTCATAGCTAAAAACAGCACAACTACCACAAGTTGTACATTGCTTTGAGCACAAATGCTTCATGCTTTACACCTTAACTCTAAAAACAAACTTTCCTTTGTGCTTTGAAGCTTTTCGACAGCTAACCGTTTCCAACTAAACTCACCACTGTGCTCTTAATTCCACATTTAAATATCCTGCTGCTTTAAGCCCAAAACTACAAACAAACAGTAATCCCCAGAGGACTTTTCAGCTCATATCTTCTTTGAAGCAGCCACTATAAGTGTGTGGCGATATCCTATGAGATTATTTGGATTATGCAAGATCCCATAGAGAAAGCAGTCCCTTTACTGATGAAACAGGTTTGTCTTATTGCATTAGGCTTCACATCTGCACCTGAACAAACTCACCATACTCTCCACGCAGATGTTCAGGAATATGAGGTTCATAACCCTCCTTTTCTGGCACGTCTACAAAATCATCGTCGTCATCTTCTCCATCCTCAGGAGCTCTCATCTAGCTCGGGAAAAAGAGAGTCACTTTAAAGCCAAGATAATAACTAACACCTAATAGAGATGGTAACGTGATGGAATTAAGTAACAATGAGCCTATTTTTCTTGGTTTACTCAAACATTTGCATTTTACTTTGAAAATGCAATAAAAACTACTGTTGCAAAACATTTACTATTTTTTGTCATTCTCAAAACAATGCTTGTTGGCCGACAGTTTACAAAGGATGTCTGCAATTCTCTCCTGGCTGATTAACACTCAGATGGGATATTCACTGTGGCCTCAGGATATTCCAGAGATTTATAGCACTATGAATGGCAAACTCTGCAGTAACGTGGGACATCTTAACATTTTAATTCAAAGCCTTAATAGAATTTCCAGTTGACCACATCCAATTTTTTTTCTAGTGGTAGTCAATCTGAGCATTGTCCCAGCTAACTGTGACCGCATAAAATAATAGTTATGTTAAACAGACTTTTTCCAGCATCTGTCAGCACGCAAAGGAGACAATAATAATTTCAGACAATAATAATTATTTGCAATGTTTCAGAAAATAGGGCTACATGAGTCTATTGACAACCCAAAATAAACTAAAGCTGCTGATGGATGCGTACTTAATATTGGGTGTCTTAGTCTTGGCTAGATATGGTGAGGTTGAGTTGTTACGGATTACATCTTTGTGCAGGTTGTTCTACGAAAGAGCAGGGCGAACAAGGTGATACGATTTTTCCTCTGAAGTTCTGTGTTCACATCATGCAATCACTGTAAGCAGATCAAGTCAACACGAGGCACCGGATAAACCCATCTTAAAGGTGATTCAAACCTGGCTTTAAGTACCTTTGACTAGAAGAGAAGTTATGGTTTCTCTGATCTTATGTGTATCTATAGTAAAGGTAAGCTGAAAAGCTTTCAGAGATCTCAAGGTTTGGATATATATATATATATATATATATATATATATATATATATAAATAAGAAGAAAATGTGGTGGAGAATAATGAACATTTAACTTGTGTTTAACTTGTGTTTCAATGAATTAGTATTCATTTTAAATAAGCAATACTGTGTATGTCTTATTAAATATAATTAAATTGTAAGTAACACGTTTATGTCAGTATTATATCAGCCACCAGCCCCAATACTCTCTAGATACTGTTATTTGTATCATTTTTGAAAAACCCACAATCGATCAACAATAGATCTGAAATATCATCAATGTCCGTACCAAAATGCAGGGCAGTTAAGTGCCAAAGTTTAATATTTATAGTTACTAACGCCAAGTATGTTCATGACTAAGCAAACACAACTAATTAAAAAAAAAAAGCATAATCATATTGTAGGTGTCTTTAAGTGCTGAAAACGATGGTGACTGGCTCATGAATTCAGGAGGCAGGTGAGCTTTATTCTGCTCTCCCTCCGAGCATCTACTGCTGCCATCTGCACCTGCTCATCCATCACTCATGCTGTAAGTTTTGTTATCACTCTAACACTAATCAAAAGAGAAAACGGTCACTGCCACTGACCTGTGGAACCTCCCAATTATGCTCTTCAAGAGTGACAGCAGCACTTAACTTCCACTGCCGGGTAAATGACCACCATCAATCTAAACAGAATAGCAATGAACCACCGGGCTGCAAATTATTATTATTTTTTTGGTACAGAAATCCCCAGCCTGGAATTTATGAAAGGTGAAAAGCAACTCAAGGCTATTTTATTCTCCTCCTCCTGGACCCCACTCCTTATAGCCGAGGGTGTTCAGACCCCATGGGGAGACGACGTCTGCATTAGTGCTAAACAGAATTTATGCCTTTTAATTTACTCAAAGGGTGCTTAAGCGGCCCGTGCGCTACAATGCATAACAGAATGCCAGTTTTTAAATCGGGTCATTGGTATAAAATGGTATATATAATCTGTGTGCCCTCCTTTTCGAAGGTATTGCTAAAGTGTACAGCTCTAGCGCGCCTTTTCCATTTTTTTCTGTATAATTGTCTCCATGATTACCTTAACATAAAGTACTAAAGATTGTAGCTTGCTTTGCTTTCGTTCATTTTTTTTTTCTTTTTCATTATTGCAGGCAGACTATGTTGACAATTCCAGACTGAGGAATAAACTGTCTTTGCATGAGGTCTCAATTATGTACACTGGTGGCGTTGGTTCAGAAATAAGCCCTCTATGGCGAACACAGAAATATCTGTGTTTTGTGTGATTATGAAATAAAATAATTCCTTCACTTCACACTCAAGCCCTGTAGTCTCCACCTAAAGTTTGTAATACAATGAAAACTGATACTTTAAATTCAACATGATATCAAAATGACCCTATTTACCTTAAAGGGTTAGTTCACCCAAAAATGAAAATTAGCCCAAAAATTACTCACCCTCAAGTCATCCTAGCTGTATATGACTTTCTTCTTTCAGACGAATCCAGTCGGAGTTATATAAAAAATTGTCTTTGATCTTTCAAGCTGTTTAATTCCACTCAGCGGGTGTTGCATGTATCCGTTTAAAAGAAGTTAAATAAAAAGCACCCATGCATAAAAAAATTGTGTCATTCCCCCAGAACTGCTTCTGTGTACAACTGTTGGCGCAAGCTACATTAAAGTGATATTTACGTTTTGAATATGGATATTTTTTGTTCACCCCCCGGAGCCGTGTGAGACACTTTTTTTTAAATGGATGGGCGCTTTTTATTTAACTTCTTTTAAACGGATGCATGCAACACCCGCTGAGTGCCATTAAACAGCTTGAAAGATCAAAGACAATTTTTAATATAACTCTGACTGGATTCGTCTGAAAGAAGAAAGTCATATACACCTAGGATGCCTTGAGGGTGAGTAATTTATGGGCCAAATGTTCATTTTTGGGTGAACTAACCCTTTAATACTTTATTAAAATGTGGTAACTTGCTGTACGTCTTTCCTTTACAGCAGATGTCACAAAACCCTTTTACTTTTAATCCCCCTCCTCCAAACACTCCTAGTCCAGACACCTAGTTTGTAACACCTACTTTTGTCCAAACCACTAATTTTTTTTATCTGCATATCCTGATTCATGCAGAAATGTATCAGATTACGATTCATTTTAGATGAAGGTTGATCAGTATGTTCACTGTGACCCTTGTACTCAGGCTAAATACATTAGCCTATAAGAGTTTTTTTTTCACTACACAAACTGCACAGTTCACCCACTGTCTGTACCAGTGGCGAAGCTACTTTGAATAGCTACTGTGGCCCGACCAATGATAAGTTGGTAATTTTCCAAATGAATGTAATTTCTGAAACAATAACAATTTATTACTCTAACTTTATATATTTAGTTTTTTTTATGTAAATGCAAGCTTTCAAGGTCAATTGCAGTCAGTTTCTTAATTTTCCCTCTTCCTATTGGTTCATACCATACTCTTGTCAAAATGATGATTCATCTTATTTCTGTTAGTTCCACCCACGATGTTATGTTTACAACGTAAGGACATAATCGTAAGATGCGTGCGTTTGTGGAGTTGAATTTGAAAATATTGAAACAAATATCAATCATTCAATTTTTTTAAAAAGTATATATTGGAAACTAAGTCTTAGCGATGAATCCGGACATACAATTGAAACCTAACCACCTGCGGGTGATAGATTTATAGATTCGAAACTTCCAAGCCAAGCGTGTCTGAAACATCATATTAGCATAGGTACAGTGTTTGATCAGCTAAATCTGTGTGTCTTTTGTAGAGAGAAACACATAAACATTGTGCTAGACACTGTTCTCCACAACAACTGCATATTTGCACGGTCTCCTTTGAACGCAAACTGACAGAGATACTTGATTAAGTGATATTTACGTTTTGAATATGGATATTTTTTGTTCACCCCCCGGAGCCGTGTGAGACACTTTTTTTTAAATGGATGGGCGCTTTTTATTTAACTTCTTTTAAACGGATGCATGCAACACCCGCTGAGTGCCATTAAACAGCTTGAAAGATCAAAGACAATTTTTAATATAATTCTGACTGGATTCGTCTGAAAGAAGAAAGTCATATACACCTAGGATGCCTTGAGGGTGAGTAATTTATGGGCCAAATGTTCATTTTTGGGTGAACTAACCCTTTAATACTTTATTAAAATGTGGTAACTTGCTGTACGTCTTTCCTTTACAGCAGATGTCACAAAACCCTTTTACTTTTAATCCCCCTCCTCCAAACACTCCTAGTCCAGACACCTAGTTTGTAACACCTACTTTTGTCCAAACCACTAATTTTTTTTATCTGCATATCCTGATTCATGCAGAAATGTATCAGATTACGATTCATTTTAGATGAAGGTTGATCAGTATGTTCACTGTGACCCTTGTACTCAGGCTAAATACATTAGCCTATAAGAGTTTTTTTTTCACTACACAAACTGCACAGTTCACCCACTGTCTGTACCAGTGGCGAAGCTACTTTGAATAGCTACTGTGGCCCGACCAATGATAAGTTGGTAATTTTCCAAATGAATGTAATTTCTGAAACAATAACAATTTATTACTCTAACTTTATATATTTAGTTTTTTTTATGTAAATGCAAGCTTTCAAGGTCAATTGCAGTCAGTTTCTTAATTTTCCCTCTTCCTATTGGTTCATACCATACTCTTGTCAAAATGATGATTCATCTTATTTCTGTTAGTTCCACCCACGATGTTATGTTTACAACGTAAGGACATAATCGTAAGATGCGTGCGTTTGTGGAGTTGAATTTGAAAATATTGAAACAAATATCAATCATTCAATTTTTTTAAAAAGTATATATTGGAAACTAAGTCTTAGCGATGAATCCGGACATACAATTGAAACCTAACCACCTGCGGGTGATAGATTTATAGATTCGAAACTTCCAAGCCAAGCGTGTCTGAAACATCATATTAGCATAGGTACAGTGTTTGATCAGCTAAATCTGTGTGTCTTTTGTAGAGAGAAACACATAAACATTGTGCTAGACACTGTTCTCCACAACAACTGCATATTTGCACGGTCTCCTTTGAACGCAAACTGACAGAGATACTTGATTATGAGATGAGCTTAACCCAAATCCCTGTTGTCTCAGACTGAGGTAGTATTTTACAATTAACTTACTTTAGTTAAAGTTCATTAAAGCATTAACTTACATTAACAATGAGCAGTACATTTAGTTACAATATTTATTCATCTTTGTTGACATTAGTTAATAAAAATACAACTGTTCATTGTTATTTTGTGTTAGGTCAGGTACTAATGTCAACAGATACAACTTTTAATAATGTATTAGCAAATGTTAAATTAACATTAATGTTAATCAATGCATTAGAAGTATTGTGCAGAACTATTTTGCTGGTATATGTTAATGTAACACATAAAAGCTTATTGTAAAGGCTACTATAGACATTTTTCCAAACAATAACTCAAATAATGTTTATACTGTCATTATACTAGACAGAAAATAGGCATTTTATTGTTTGTTTTTTCAGAGTTATATATGGGTTGTTTTGAACCCTTGTGCTGTATTTTCTGTTGGCAATGCTGTTTACACTTTGTTTCATGTACAGGCCCACCCACTTAAACATTTCTGGCCTCACCCCTGGTCTGTACTTGAGTTTAATTAGTTACTTTCACATTTTTATAGTATTTAACGCATGTAAACAACACTAATAGCCGACAAAGTCCACTTGCGAAACAGAGAAACAGAAAAATCCATTACCACTTTAAAAAAGGGAGGGAACATTCTATTTAAATTGAAACATTGAGCAGTCATTCTGCAATCTGCAACTAATTACAAACTTTAAACATAATTTCAAGCTCACCTAGACTTTTTTATGCCTTGTTGCCACCAGCTGCAGAACAGATTGTTTATTCATCTTGTCTTTATTTAATCAAATGCAGTTACCTTGATAGATTAAAGTGCAGTTAAAAATACTTGCACAATAGACACTGCAAACCAAAACCTGTTACGTTTCAATCACTTTAAGTCTGTTGTGATAAAATCAGCACTGTCAACTTGTAAAGACAGTATTATAATTCTTCGACTGGAGTGTGTGGATACTGAGAATGAGACTCCATAGCAAGGCTTTTTGCTGACGCAGGTGTTGCTGGCATGTGAAGCCCACCTCCAGCTGTCTCAAGGAAAACTCCTGACAACGTAAAGTAGCCTAGGAATATTTCCAGGAAATAATACAAATTATGTAGAGAATCTGATTCTTTTATATTTCATGATACAATATCAGCTTAATGATTGAAAAGTTGAACTATCATTTGAAAAGAGTCCACTTAGGTAATAATCATATTAATGTTATATATTTATGTAAAACATATATATATATATAAAAAAAATAATAATAATAATAATTCAAAATATTAATAAAAACTATAATAGTATCTCAATGATACTAAAACAACACGGCCTCTAACCTCCTTGATTTGTCTCATCAGCAGACATGAATAAATGAGAATGACGTTGAATATTTAAACGATGTGCTCCCATGAGTGGACTACTGGCAGACATTCGCAGTGAACTCTATTGACCATGCAGTGGCCCCTGGACTCTACCCTGAGAGGATAAGATAATGAGTTTCCGGTTAAATGTCCCCCACTTATGGGGAAAAACACATTCCAGCAGTGCTCCTCACGCCCTCCAATATATTTTGTACGGTCTAATTAACTCTGTAAGCAATCTCAATTACTTTGTGCCCAGGGAAGCGTCGGCCAGGCACACTCCTTAAGCAGGTCTGTTATCCTTTTAAAAAATGAGCTGAGGAGGTAGCCTCGGACAACTGAGCCCTACACTTCATTTGTCTTTGGCCAAGTTTGATGGCTATGCATTTAAAAACCCATTCAATCTTATAAACCAAAAATTAAATGTACTCAGCTGTGATGGTCCTCTGTGCATCTGCTATTTATATGCTAATCTCCTCTCTTACAGGGGAGGTCTTGCAAATTATTACGGCAAACCAATAACTCAGGTGTATGGACTAGCAGGCTAGCTGACCGCAGAACAGAATGAAATGCACTTTGTCACGAGAACATGTTCTAGGCAGCCTGGAGAGAGACTCCCGTGAAGTTTACGGTCATATCTCAATTTGAAAGCTCACTTACACACATATACATACATACACACACACAGGGTTATTTCAGGATAATTGGGACATTTTTTCCCATTCATCTCAATGGCAAAAGTGTCCCAATTTCCCCAAATTCACAATCGACCTGAATTTTCCCAAATTCACCCTATTCATACTTTAATTTTTATTTCTTTATTTATTGGATAGGTACACTATCAAAAATGCTGTAAATCAAATGTAAATTAAAAAAAGATTACTTAAGTATGATACTAAGAAAATACTATTTCAGTCTTTCTACTTCAAAATTTCAAACTTTGTATGTTACTTGCCATTTCTTTGAAATGATTTGTTAAAATCGACTAATTATTACTATTTACTAATTAATTATATAAAAAGCAAATCCTACAGTAAATGGTTTTCAGTGTACATTTATTCATTCAATGGTTTCTTCTGCTGAAAACAAATATTGACCAATATTAAATGTAGAAGAACACACTGTAAGCTAGTGACCCCCAAAATGAATCTGATCACTTAATTCAGAGTTAAATGCACGGCTGTCATTGCATTAAATTCAGCACATCTAAGCAAGTGTCATCTCAAATGCTGCATGATCTTCAGATCATCATCAGCTTTAATGTCTTTTAACCAGCAGCTGTTAAAGTTATTTTTATTGGATATACAAAGTCAGTTCTCCTCAAGTTCACACTGAGTTCCTAGCAGTATAATCGCAGGTGTAGAGAATCACAGAATCTATCAACATGATCCACATTGCACAACCACAAAGTGTCACAATATAACATATTAACCGATATATCTATTGTTATTTTAAAAAAATCATAATTGTCGACTATTCCTTTGAAATTGTAATTGCGATTATTAATTTATGATTAAATGAATGATGTTTACACCTTTGTTTGAAGCAACTGCATGCCATATTTTTATATGAAAATAAACAAGCTGAAAACACTAACTGAAAAACTTGTATTGCTTTTCTATAGTATTAAGCCTCAAATGTCAACTACAGTCATGGTCAGAATTATTGGCACCCTTGGTAAATATGCACAAAAGCGGCTGTGAAAATAAATCTGCATTGTTAATCATTTTGATTTTTTTATTTAAAAATTCACAAATATCTAACATTTCATTGAACTAAAACAATTGAAAATGGGGGAAAATTTCATTATGAAATAAATGTTTTTCTCAAATACACGTTGGACAATTATTGGCACCCCTAGAAATTCTTATGAGTAAAATATCTGTGAAGTATATTCCCATTCATATTTACAATTTTGAGCACACCAGGGTGATTATGAACATGAAATTATCCAGCCATGGCTTGTGGAATATAAATAGGAGGGAAAACAAAGGCCAAATTCCCTTAATCATCCATCACAATGAGAAAAAACTAAAAATATATTTCTGATGTGCAGCAAAAGATAATGGAGCTTCACAAATTAGTGAAGTGACTTTAAGAAAAGAGCTAGAGCAGTGAAAATCCCCATTTCCACCATCAGGGCAATAATTATGAATTTCCAATCAACAGAAAATGTTACAAATCTTCCTGGAATAGGATGTGTGTCTATATCGTCCTAATGCACGCTGAGGAGGAGAGTTTGAGTGGATAAAGATTCTCCAAGGACCACAGCTGGAGAACTGCAGAGATTAGAAAATGTCAAACAGCACCTACACCACATGTTGTTTGGGAGGGTTTCAAGAAAAAAAAAATCAAGAAAAGAAAATGCTCTCATCCAAAAACAATCCCCAGCATATTCAGTTGTCAGACACGACTGGAACTTCAAATGGGACTGGCTTCTATGGTCAGATGTAACTAAATAATTCACTCAAGATGGGTTTGGTGCACACAGGGATAAAAAGTACCCCATGTGTACAATGAAATATACTGCTGTATTTTTTATGTTGTGGGCCTATACTTCTGCTGGAGGTCCTGTACATCTTGTTTAGACACATGGCATCTTTGATTCTATCAAATACCAACAGCTAAAAAAATCAAAATGTGACTGACTCTGTTAGAAATCTTATAATGGGCCATGTTTGGATCTTCCAACCGGACAATAATCCAAAAACAAACCTTAAAAACAACACAAAAATGGGTCACTGAGCACAAAGCCAAGCTTCTGCTCTGGCCATCCCAGTCCTCTGAGCTGAACCCTAGAGAAGATGAGTGTGCTGAACTGAAGAGGAGAAGCTGGGTATCTGAAGGGTCTGGAGAGACTCTGGATGAAGGAATGGTCTCTAATCTCTTGTCAGGTGCTCTCTAACCTCATCAGGCATTATAGGACAAAACTCAGAGCTGTTATCATGCCAAATGGAAAGCTGAAAGCATTTCCACCCATGTCACAGCAATGGCACAGGGAATAAAGTAATGGAATGCTTTTAGGGGGAAAAGGAAAAACTAATTATGATAAAGGCCTTTTAGTTGTTGCTTTATCACAACGCACTGAATTTTTCTATTGAAAATCGTCACTGAGAGTGATAAACCTCTCTGGCATGCAGTCAAGTGCTTTGTCAATGTCACACCCCTCCTTTCTCTCTACCCTGTCTGTTCTTTTCACCCAGTTAAAAATGGATAACATGTGACATAATGATGTGTCTCCTAACTGCTTGCTGTGTCCCATTCCACCCTAGAGTGCGCAAATCTCCATTAGCACATGAGCCGTGCCTCCCCGTAGCAAATCTCCCAGTATCGATGCAAAAATGCGCATCTTTAGAGTTTGACCATATAAGAGACAGTGTAATCTAAAAATGTGCACACTACACAAATATTCTCAATACCCTCTTCATGTGTTACACGTGGACATCTTTTGACAAGCAAACACTTTCCAGTGCACTATTTGACAAGATTCCAGTATCTAATGTGTGAGCAAAGAGCGCCCTCCACTGTGGATAATGCATTACTGAAGTTATTCCAGATATAATTTGATCTAACCCATTTTGCACTGCTCAATTACTGTGATCACTACCCTACTGCTTACAGCAGTACATACTGTAAGTATGTGTACAGTATACTTTATCTTAGAATACTCACTCAACACAGAAAAATCAGTTGTAAGCTGGATGATTTCAACAATGGTGAAACATACGAATAACCATGAATTCAATCAATGGAAATTCATTGATATATAAATGTTTTATATTATAATTATTAATATTATATATTAATAATAATTATCGTTATTTAAACACATTGCTAAATGCAAAATATGATTTAAACGGACCAGAAACATTATGATCTGGCTTTGATGTAATTGTGAAAAGTTAAATATATTAAATAGAATTCACAAAACAAATTCACACATGATATTTGTGACCCTGAACCACAAAACCAGTCATAAGAGGCAATTTTTTTAAATTGAGATTTATATATGATCTGAAAGCTGAATAAATAGGCTTTCCATCAGGGGCGATTCTAAGATTTTCGTTTTAGGGGGGCTCAGCCCCCAATGAGGGTATAATAATACAAAATAATAGTAAACATATAAATACAATTTAAAAATGATTGACTAATAGGGTAAGGTGGTAAACTAAACTTATTGCATTTTGCAACTTATTGTATTCCACTGTACTGCATAGATAGGTGTAACATTTTAGTACTGAATAAGCCATACAAGTCTTCCTGAATCCTGATCTCTCTCTTTCTCTCTCTCTCTCACACACACGTTTACTTAGCTATCTAAATGGGGACATTCCATAGGCGTAATGGTTTTTATACTGTATAAACTGTATATTCTATCACCCTACACCTAACAGGAAACAATTTTTTAAAAACTTTGTTTACTTTATTTTTATACCAGTTTTACAAATGAGGACATCCCTAAAGGGAGGTTTTTGGAGATTTTGTCATGTTTAGCTCACTTTTGGTTACAAATTTGTCCCCAAAATATGGTTAAGTACTTACACACACACACACACACACACACACACACACACACACACACACACACACACACACCTGTTTACTGTACAAACAAAATGTTACTGTTACTGCATTTCTAGTACAACCCTCTTTCTTTAGCTCAAGTATGCTAAACTATTTGCCATATGCACTGTAATTAATATGTTTTATATTAAAAAGTAACATTTTCAAATAAAAATGGCAACATGACCGTTATATATATAGTATGTGTTTATATAGCCTAAGGGCTTCCTTTTTGCTGGAGAAAACAGCTGTGGTGTGATGAGGGGTGAACGCAGAGAAAACATATTATAACAATCTATCGATAAACACACACCTTGTCCTCTGTTTCTCGCTCTGCGCCGCTGCGGTCTGCGGATTGAAGAACGCGCTGAAAGACAGGGAAGAGCCGAAGTCTGCCGCCGTTTTCATATGAAATTTAAAGGGGACTGAGGCAATAACGAATTTGTGTACAGGAGCTAATTGCAAAATTTTTAGGGGGGCTGAGTATTCGTTTTAGGGGGGCTATAGCACCCTAAAAATGGCCTAGCAACGCCCATGCTTTCCATTGATGTATCATGTGTCACAGTTAGGATAGGACAATATTTGGCCGAGATACAACTATTTGAAAATCTGGAATCTGAGGATGCAAAAAAATACTCAAAATACTGAGAAAATCTCCTTTAAAGTTGTCCAAATTAAGTTCTTAGCAATGCATATTACTAATCAAAAATTAAGTTTTGATATATTTACGGTAGGAAATTTACAAAATATCTTCATGGAACATGATCCTTTCTTAATATCCTAATGATTTTTTGGCATAAAAGAAATATCTATAATTTTGACCCATACAATGTATTTTTGGCTATTGCTACAAATATACCCCAGTGACTTAAGACAGCTTTTGTGCTCCAGGGTTACTTTTGGCATTGTAAAATCCTTTTAAAATGGATGAACAATAAACTGTGTGGAACAGCCATGCAGCACGTCAAAAATAAAAACAGCTGTCAGTCAACTCAAGGCACATTGTCACTTTCACCACACAACAGATGCTTCAAATATAGGAAGCACTCAACTAAAATAGAAACGACAGGATGTGAGAGTGTAGTACTCTTATTGCTGTTTAATGCACTTTACCCTCAAAATCAGAGCAACAAAAGTGTAGGCCTATATCGGTTTTAAAAAAATCAAACTCACCACCCTTCTTTCTCTGTTTTTGTAGTCTATATGAAGAAACTCGTGATTTCTCAAGGCATACTCCAGTGATTTCTTTAACTCAGTGGCTCTCCTCATCAGTTCTTCCTCAACACCCACCTTCGTAAAGACCTGACACATTCAAAATCACACATTAACTTTATTCAAATAAACATAACATTCAGATGTATGAAAGACACATCCAATGAATGCATATATGCCACAATTTGAACCCACATTAAATACAGATATGTTTCTTACACAAACACATCGATTCACTTCAGAAGGACTTTATTAACCAGCCATGTGGAGTACTTTTTATGATACACTTTATTTTGCGTCAAAATCTCCACACCCATTCAGTCGAGGGCTTAAGGGTGAGTAAATCATGGGGAAATTTTCAGTTTTGGGTGAACTATCCCTTTAATTTTTTTAATTAAATGTTATTAAATAAAAATTAAAAAAAAGAAGTTTTGTGAAAAAGAGCAGCTTGGACATTTTGCTAAACATATCCTTTTGAATAATTAATGACAGGTTTCTCATTTGGGAATGAATGAGTCCTTTCAGAGGTCAAAGGGTTTACCTGGATCCAGGACTGCACCAGAGGCAGGTGTCTGGTTGTGATGAGTCTATGGAGATCCCTCACAGTGTTTACTAATGCCTCATTCTCTTCCGTCTCCCTCAATTTTAAATCTGCAGACATGA
This sequence comes from Sinocyclocheilus grahami, assembly GCF_001515645.1. Classification (NCBI taxonomy): domain Eukaryota; kingdom Metazoa; phylum Chordata; class Actinopteri; order Cypriniformes; family Cyprinidae; genus Sinocyclocheilus; species Sinocyclocheilus grahami. The sequence goes on from NW_015507190.1 coordinate 90,522, forward strand.
TTCAAATGGTTATTTACAAAAAAATATTGATTTGAACTCCAAATTCCATGCCATGCTATGCTATGACATGACATGACAGAGGACACATATCATGAGAATAGCTGTGAACACGATCAGTCAGATACACCTGTAGACACATTGAGCTCCAACTGATATCTAGAAGACATTAAACCAGTGCTGCGGAGAAACGTGTCCTCATCAGGAACTTCCTCTGTGTCACTCTCGTCACTAGACTTGTCTGTTAGCCCTTCATCATTTGTCTTCTCGGTCATCTTTCCGTTCTGCTCATTGCTTAGGTCTTTACTGCAGCAGGGTTGGTCAGATATGTTCTCGGCTCCCACAGAGGTTTTAGCAACTGCTGCTTCCTCATTAAACAGGTTTAAGTCATCGGTTGCAAGCAGTTTCATGCAGTTGTTCATCTCAGTCAAGGTTTCCTCAATCTCAGTCGTCGTTTCTTAATGAAAGAGATCAAAACAAGCATTTAAGCGTGGATAGAAATGGACGGGCACACTTTTTTTCTTATCTTTAACTATGGATAAATGGCACTTAATGACATTTTTAAACAACCAGACTTGAACAAGAACTTGTCACTCTTTTTTTAAACAAGATTGCTAAATGCTATTCGTGTTTTCTAGATATTTACAAGTTTTTTTTTTTTCAATCATCAATACAAAGAAATGAAATCTGAAATTTTCATTACAGGTTTTTATTACAAGGGCCTGCATTGTCAAATCTAAAAACATGGTATGGAAAGTGGTACATGACACCAGGAAAAGAGTGATGACGAGATATCATCACCATAGATAATGTATTCCAATTGTTTCATGGTAACTGGATCTAAACATGGAACACTGTTTACCAGTTTCCATAAAAATACGCATTAAAATAATGCAACAGTTACTTACCTTTTTGAGCAGTTGTTTCAATTGTTAGATCAGTGTAATGACATCTCAGATGTAATGTGTGAATTTTGTTGTGAAATGGCAATACTTTGATGTTATGTTGTGTCATTTTTTAAAGAGGTGATTTTAATTCACTGAACAAATTAACTTATATTTATATGTATTGTATCCAAGCAATTGAAAAAAGAATTTTGAAAAATGTGCATTTTGATCACCGAGTTCTGTCAAGTGTTTTGAAAAATGACATCAATGTTCTGATATTAGCGCCAAAGTGATTGTAAAAAAATTACAACTATACTATTTCACCCCCATCCTGTAAATGTATTGCCACCTTTTACTTTCCCCAAGTCTAAAAGAATACTCTAGCAAGTCATTAATCACTTTTGACAAGGCTTTTGTAGTCAAGATGTTATGAATTAAAATGAAATTTTAGTAAATATTTAGGCTGTTGATTTTTGTTTTTTTTACAGTGTTATATCTAAGATGACCTATTCCAGGATATTGTTCATTTAATTTACAGTATGTCCTGGGAGCTGTCCCTCAGTGTTTAACCAGCATATAAAGTATTTGCTTAACACAGTTTCTCAGGAAATGTTGATTCTTGGTGAAGCTGTGATATCTTAAACATGATGTAAAAAACTGAAAATACTTCATACATACCCTTACAGCAATAAAGGAATTTCACATTTACGCATGCTTTACATCAACATTGTTTAAATATTTAATATTTTTGCATTTTAACGGCAGCAATTTATAATTAGTTCCACCCGGTGATTTCTACATACAAATGACTGGATTGCTGAAGGGTTTGTAAAATCAGCAGTTGTAGCCACATTGCGTATGCAAACAGGGCGTCAATGACTAAAAGAGGATATCTTGAAGGTATCAGTCAGACAAGATAAGTTTTCAGGACATAATGTCTGTGAAGTACTGATTACTGTGGACGTCAGTAGTGATTATTGACAATTTGCACAGGATAAGCTATTCAGATATCGCCGAGATAGACATGTCTACTGTATACTCCATTATATCTAGGATTATTAGCTGAAAGTGGTTTAATTCCAAAAAGTGGTATAACAGACACTATAATACGAGCCTGTAATAATAAACTGCAGATGATGTGTTTCTAGAATGAACACATTGGTATTTATAATATGTGGTATTTATAATATATGTACTGTTGGTGCCTTGTACATCAGCTGAACTGATGTTCGATACTATAATTAAGAAGAAGCATAGAAAACTATCATTAAAGATGAACATAGCTCACTCCCACTTTCAATAAGCAGTCATTCCAAGAATAAAATACTGTGTAGAAATTCTGCTGTATACTGTAGGCTGACTTCAGATATAAAAACAGAGATTGGATGGGTAATGTTTACTCACTGAAATCAGCAGAATGTGTGGAAATAGAAACACGGCAACGCAGTTGTGTCAATGTTTTGATGTCACTAGCAACTGAGTTCTTTATTGTAGATTAGTAGTTCCACTTTAAGGAATTTTTGTTGATTATTCAGTAAAACATTTCGGAAAACGAGCCAATAGTGCACTTGCACTCATATGGCTCCATGATTTTTATGTTCCTTTGCATTGTAAAGAGCGCTGTGGCATTATTGGCCTGTTTGCCACATTTCTAGCCCTTAACGTTTAGAGGTAAAGTGATATAATGGCAATAAAAATTACATTTATATAAAATAAAAATGTGTGTAAATATATCAAGGAATAATCAAATTACTTTATTTTAGCGTAGATCATTTCTAAAATGATTTTACTTTTATATTTTCATTTATTTTTGTTAATTAATTTTCATGTTCAAAAGATAACAAGTACTTATCTATAGATAGGTTTTTGTGTGTGTGTTTTTCAGTGGAGTTACAGTTTGTGGAAATAAAGGTGTTTACCCTCCATTTCCTGCTTGGCCTTTTCAAGCTTCTCTTTGTAAATTCTTTCCAATCTCTTCTGTTTCTCCTCTTGTCTTTTTCTCTCAGCCAGTGTTCTTGCTTCAACATCAAGAAAATCTACCTAAAAAAAAGACACAATGCATTTCTTGAAGGGATAATTTACACAGAAATTAATAATCTGTTTGTGGGTAACCAAACAGTTTCAGGTCCCCATTGACTTGCATTGACTATTTTTGTTCATACTATGGAGGTCAATAGAGACCAGCAACTATTTGGTTACCCTTATTCTTCAAAATATAATCTTTTTGTGTTCAGTAGATAAAGAAATGTATGCAGGTTTGGAACAACATGAGGGTGAGTAAAAGATGACAGAATTTTACATCTTTGAATGAACCATCCCTTTAGGGAGACATTTCACTATTATAATGATGAATTATAATAACATAAATAAAGCCACCCATAACATCAAGTGGATGAAAACCAAATGTAAATAATAAACTATTTGAACATAATATTGGAAAATAAAATGAAACACAATTACTAAATAGTAGGGTTAGGTTAGCGTTTTATAAACTGCTTGATTCATTCACCTTTGATTAAACAGCTAAATTTAGGTAGAACACAATATCTTTTCCATAACAGTCTTTATATAATTACATAACAACAGTGACGTGTCCCAGGGTGCAGACTGATGGCATTAAATACCATAATCACAGAACAGGCACGTCCAGATAAATACCTTTTTAATCTGCTTTAGAAAGTGATATCCCAGAGACAGTTTCTTATACGCCTCTCCATACGTGGCGTGCCATGACTGCACAGTCTGAATGGCAAGTGTCCTTAGTTTTCTCGCCACCTCTTTGGGTGGAGGCAGCGGCTGCTCAGTGTCTGTTTCTACTGTGAGTTCCAGGAACTCCTGAAAGTTTGTGATGAGAAGATCTCTGAAGTGATACGACCGGCTGAAAATCTCACTGACCATTTGGAAGGCAGAGAGACGGATCTCTCCGTGCTCTTGGTTCAGCTGGGTCATAATCAAGTGGTAGAAATGATCAACGTAGTCAGTGGAAACTCTATGGTCAGAAAAGGAAGAAGAGTTCCAGCTTAACAAGGAGTGTAAGGTAATATGTCCAGTGCTGCTCTAAGGCCACAAAAACAAACACACAGGTACATTGAGCAATTTACGCTGACTTCGCAAATCACGAAATGGACTTTGATTAGGCACTGACAACACTGATAAATAAACACTGGGTCAGGCCAGTTTCCTCATTCTGTGACTAGATAATGAAATCATAAGCACGCTTTGGGCAGAGGTGGCAAGAGCTTTGGTGACCAATGATATTTAACTAACCAGTGTTTTATGAAACACTGCACTGTGATAATGGCATAGCTGTCTGAAATCAGTGAGCGTGATTTCACCAAGTACAACATGTTCCTGGATCAACATCCTTGTTGATCCTGGAACATCATTTTAATCAACCAATCAGAATTGAGGGATAACTTTTCAGGAAATGTCAGTTTTAGGCTTACAATCAAAATTAGGTGCTTCGTCCTCTGTTTTTAGGAATAAATTATGGGTAGGGTTAGGTTTAGGGGTAGGGATTGGGTTAAGTCTGTATTTTTGGACAGTAATGTTGATCCAGGAACATGTCTTACTTGGCAAAATCACAGCGACCATCTGAAATCAAAATTTACGGAATCCCTTTTTTTTTGCCTCACCATCTGCCAGCACAAACTAAAGATTGTTACTGGCTCAAGTTCTTGCTAAGTTCACGTTAAGGTAAAGTTCAATGGGCTCTAGGGTAAAGGCCTTTTACTAATACAGCGGCCGCAATGGGGACATCTTTGAATGAACCATCCCTTTAGGGAGACATTTCACTATTATAATGATGAATTATAATAACATAAATAAAGCCACCCATAACATCAAGTGGATGAAAACCAAATGTAAATAATAAACTATTTGAACATAATATTGGAAAATAAAATGAAACACAATTACTAAATAGTAGGGTTAGGTTAGCGTTTTATAAACTGCTTGATTCATTCACCTTTGATTAAACAGCTAAATTTAGGTAGAACACAATATCTTTTCCATAACAGTCTTTATATAATTACATAACAACAGTGACGTGTCCCAGGGTGCAGACTGATGGCATTAAATACCATAATCACAGAACAGGCACGTCCAGATAAATACCTTTTTAATCTGCTTTAGAAAGTGATATCCCAGAGACAGTTTCTTATACGCCTCTCCATACGTGGCGTGCCATGACTGCACAGTCTGAATGGCAAGTGTCCTTAGTTTTCTCGCCACCTCTTTGGGTGGAGGCAGCGGCTGCTCAGTGTCTGTTTCTACTGTGAGTTCCAGGAACTCCTGAAAGTTTGTGATGAGAAGATCTCTGAAGTGATACGACCGGCTGAAAATCTCACTGACCATTTGGAAGGCAGAGAGACGGATCTCTCCGTGCTCTTGGTTCAGCTGGGTCATAATCAAGTGGTAGAAATGATCAACGTAGTCAGTGGAAACTCTATGGTCAGAAAAGGAAGAAGAGTTCCAGCTTAACAAGGAGTGTAAGGTAATATGTCCAGTGCTGCTCTAAGGCCACAAAAACAAACACACAGGTACATTGAGCAATTTACGCTGACTTCGCAAATCACGAAATGGACTTTGATTAGGCACTGACAACACTGATAAATAAACACTGGGTCAGGCCAGTTTCCTCATTCTGTGACTAGATAATGAAATCATAAGCACGCTTTGGGCAGAGGTGGCAAGAGCTTTGGTGACCAATGATATTTAACTAACCAGTGTTTTATGAAACACTGCACTGTGATAATGGCATAGCTGTCTGAAATCAGTGAGCGTGATTTCACCAAGTACAACATGTTCCTGGATCAACATCCTTGTTGATCCTGGAACATCATTTTAATCAACCAATCAGAATTGAGGGATAACTTTTCAGGAAATGTCAGTTTTAGGCTTACAATCAAAATTAGGTGCTTCGTCCTCTGTTTTTAGGAATAAATTATGGGTAGGGTTAGGTTTAGGGGTAGGGATTGGGTTAAGTCTGTATTTTTGGACAGTAATGTTGATCCAGGAACATGTCTTACTTGGCAAAATCACAGCGACCATCTGAAATCAAAATTTACGGAATCCCTTTTTTTTTGCCTCACCATCTGCCAGCACAAACTAAAGATTGTTACTGGCTCAAGTTCTTGCTAAGTTCACGTTAAGGTAAAGTTCAATGGGCTCTAGGGTAAAGGCCTTTTACTAATACAGCGGCCGCAATGGGGCAAAAACACTCACTAAGCAAATAAAGATGTCCTTGAAGAGTGTTGTCCTGTTTCTATGAAATCTTTGCCAGAATGTCCTAATTTATTCACATGACTCACAGTTTGGTCCATGTATTTTTGAACCTACTAAACATACTTGCATATTTTCTTCACGTCCTTCATTTTGTCTTGATTTAACTGTGGTTCTCCAGAGGTAGTCAACTCCTCAACCAGTTGTGAGAGCTTATCACGCATTGTTTGGTCCATCTTTGACATTACCCTATAACAGAATGAAGACAGACAGAATGAAGGAATGGGCCAACACAACCACCACAGAAACAGTTACTCCTATATAACAGCCTATAACAGCCTTTACTCACAATTATTTTTGTTATGCAGCTGCTATTCAACACAGATATACAGACAGATTCATAAAGTCTACCAGTGACAGAGAGAGAGCGAACCAACTGTATCCGAAATCTTTAATGGATATAATGGATGTCACGTACCGCTTCCTCCACCTGCTGTAATGAAACTGGCTTTAATAACTACTGGTATTAGATCAAATGTATGTGTCCGTCTGGAAATGAAGTTCACTCATCTCAGTATTTTAGTGCGATTGAGCAGGGAATGTAAACAAAGACATACTGAGCAACCGTGAAGAGTCCATTTTCAAAATAAGAGTCGCTCTCTTTTGTACATTTTCACTGAAAACGGACTGAACTACAACCGAAACGTAATCGTTAATATAATTTAATACAAATTAGTTTAAGTGTAAGGTTGTACACCTGTGCCGTAAAACTTAATAAAAAGCCTATATAGACATAGTAAAAAAACTAATAAAATGACAACATGACTACAACTGTAACTAAAATAGATAACTAGTACAAAAGATTTAAAGATTTAGGAAATAAAGAACATCAAAGTCTGATGTTTTGGGGTGGGGGAAATACAACGTTATTTTTTAAATCCTTAATTTAAAATCCAAGCAACAAAAATTACATACCAGGCACTTCATATAACGTGGTGAGTTATTTATCTCTCTCTCTCTCTGACTGTGTGTGTGTGTGTGTGTGTGTGTGTGTTTCACTTTTATATGATTCTAAACAGCTTTGGCAAGAGGAGCTGTTATCCCTGGTGGCTCTAAAGAGGTGCGTTGAAGATTAAAACCTATTCTTGGTGCTTTATTTAACCACTACATGTATCTAATGTATTCTGTGTGCTTTTGTTGGCAGCCAAACTGCTCTGAGTACTTCCTGCCCGTCTGTACCCGGGAATATAACCCTGTGTGTGGTACTGATGGAGTCACATACTCCAACGAATGCATGCTGTGTTTGTTAAATATGTAAGTTAAATCAAGTTTTTAATGTTTATCTACCATTTTAATGTTCTTACTGGTGTCCTTTTGAAAAATTGTTTGACTGTCTTGTCATAGGGAGGAGAAAGTCAACACCTTAATCTCCAGGAAGGGCAAATGCTGAGACACATCCACTCATTTATGTTCTGTATATGTGACATGAACCTGGAACCACATGCTGTTTTTTACTGGTTTTTGTCTTAAGATAAAGTGTGTGGTGTGTGCCCTTTTAAAAACATTCTAATCCTTTAATAAAACCTTGATATAGAAATCACTGCTTTGTACTGTACTTTCTTTAATATAAACGGGCACTATTCATCACATGAGCTAAATCCAATAGTTTACCTTACTTGGATATAATTAGTTATCTTTACTTAGTTGTTATACTTACTCAGTTTTATTAAGTAACAGCTCATTTTAAGGCGAATAAAACAATTTATTTGCTGCAATGAGTAACTCTTACTTAAAATATTCATGTAGCCACAACAAAACCGGTGACATTAATACACCAGTGGGAGGCAGCAGTGCGCTAATGTGTTGCTAATGTGCAACAAAACAACAGAAGAAGAAGTACGGAAGGTTTGAGAGCATGCGCAACAAGCAACGGTGTTTTGAATTTGTGCGCCGAATTTGCTGAGACTGCTTGCATTTTTACCACTGGACAAAGACTGATTACTTCTATACAATAACAATAGGGTAAGTTTAAAAAAATAATTGTCAATCAATGTATCTTTTTGTGTGCTGCTAATTTTAACTGACTGACCAAAGATCTTTGCTATTCTGCTGTTAGAAAAAAGACTGTAGAAATACAGAACTTGTGGCGTATTTTGACGAATTTAAGACTTTTTGTTTTACTTTTCAATTTACTTTTCAAACTGAAAAATTTGTAGCTTTTGTGTGCTGCTAATTTTAACTGACTAACCTTGTCAGCAGTGTTAGCTAACAGATACCAAAGATCTTTGCTATTCTGCTGTTAGAAAAAAGACTGTAGAAATACAGAACTTGTGGCGTATTTTGACGAATTTAAAACTTTTTGTTTTACTTTTCAATTTACTTTTCAAACTGAAAAATTTGTAGCTAGTTAAAAACTGAAAAGTCAGAGGTACAATTCAAGAACTTGCCAAAAGTCCTCAAGATGAGCTCACAGTAGGTTTTAAAGTCAATCTTGATGTGCCACTGATAATTAATTGTTTACTGTAATCTTTTGCAGTGTTAACACTATAATTTAGTGTTAGAGGCTTTGGTCACTTAAGTTATTTTTACGTTAACCATGTTATTGTCAATATTTTTAATACACCACAATCATAGTCATCACGTGATCACACATTTCAGGTTTAAACTGAATGAGCTCTTTGTCTTGCAGTAATTATTGCTTTGCTGTGTTGAAACACTTACTACTGTAATACAGAGGAAATGCTGCTTTTCAATTGGTTTTATGACTGAGGCCTCAAGCAGATATGTATAGAAGTTTTCTTTCTTGTAAAGTATGCAAATATCAAGGAATGAATGTGTCTGTAATCTACAATTCACAACAATAGTGGAGCTTGCCTTTAACTGAATAATTATTTGTCATATTTAGGACAAGTGGTTGTGGCAGCTGTCTTCTCTGAACAGCAGTCTGGTGAACACCGTACTGTTTCGGCCTCAGTACACTGAAGGTAAGGCATTTAATTTTTAATCTCTTATAGAGCAGTTTTTGACTCAATCATGTGCTACACTTTATTTACAATATTAAATAATTTTTCAAATAATTTCTTGCGGATGAAGTATACATGTAACCACTGTATTTCTTTTATTTTTTTTCACAGATCTAAGAAAACAC
>NW_015507190.1:99846-101159 GCF_001515645.1 Sinocyclocheilus grahami
TTTCTTTCTTGTAAAGTATGCAAATATCAAGGAATGAATGTGTCTGTAATCTACAATTCACAACAATAGTGGAGCTTGCCTTTAACTGAATAATTATTTGTCATATTTAGGACAAGTGGTTGTGGCAGCTGTCTTCTCTGAACAGCAGTCTGGTGAACACCGTACTGTTTCGGCCTCAGTACACTGAAGGTAAGGCATTTAATTTTTAATCTCTTATAGAGCAGTTTTTGACTCAATCATGTGCTACACTTTATTTACAATATTAAATAATTTTTCAAATAATTTCTTGCGGATGAAGTATACATGTAACCACTGTATTTCTTTTATTTTTTTTCACAGATCTAAGAAAACACTTCACACCCTACAACCCCTAAAAATGTATGTTGCTACCTTAAATGTTTTCAGTATTTTTTATTATATTTAATAATAATGTTTAAAATAAACCATGTCATTGACTTCATTGACACTTTGACAAACATATTTGTACTGTAATTTTTGAATGTCTTAAACTTTTTTTCTTTTTTTACTTCTAGAACCCAGATTTGACAGCAGTGCACACCCATCTGAGGCTGACCTGTTTTACTTCATGATCACCCCACATACTTCTACAACTAACCCGCTTTGTAAGTTCTCATAGCTACACCTTAAAGAAGCACATCATTTTGGGGAAATTTCCTGTGTATTTGCCGGTAAATTACTTTTATAAAGATTAATGTTGATTATATACCTAGTTCAACAAAAAATGAAAATGATGCCGCTTAATCTCCCTTCTGTCATTCCATCCCATAAAAAAGTGTGCATCTTCAATGAAGATATTAACCCCAAAACTCTGACACCCAAGAAACCATCAAATAAATCCGTATGAATGGAGCCGTGTAATCTACTTTTGGGCCAAACTGTTCAATGAATGCTAAGGAGTAGTTTCAGTTAGCAGAAGTTAAAAGCAGCTTGTAAGTGTATTTATTTCTTGTCTCAGTGTTTAGCGCAGTTGTCATTGCTAGGAAACGTCTCGGGTTACTTATGTAACCATGGTTCCCTGAGTAGGGAACGAGACACTGCGTCCTCAACCCGTGTCTCATTGAAAAAACACCAACTCGTTGGCCGGCGACAGCCATGACGTCACTACCGGTGCGACTAGAGTATAAAAGTATAAATGGAGCTACACATCACTTACTTCTTCATCTGAAGCTTGCGTCCGCAACATGGCAAGAAACCTAGAGGACGCAGTGTCTCGTTCCCTACTCAGGGAACCATGGTTACATAAGTAACCCGAGACGTTCCCTTTCATGGGAACTTCGAACTGCGTCCTCTAG
>NW_015507190.1:103102-105395 GCF_001515645.1 Sinocyclocheilus grahami
TTTCTTTCTTGTAAAGTATGCAAATATCAAGGAATGAATGTGTCTGTAATCTACAATTCACAACAATAGTGGAGCTTGCCTTTAACTGAATAATTATTTGTCATATTTAGGACAAGTGGTTGTGGCAGCTGTCTTCTCTGAACAGCAGTCTGGTGAACACCGTACTGTTTCGGCCTCAGTACACTGAAGGTAAGGCATTTAATTTTTAATCTCTTATAGAGCAGTTTTTGACTCAATCATGTGCTACACTTTATTTACAATATTAAATAATTTTTCAAATAATTTCTTGCGGATGAAGTATACATGTAACCACTGTATTTCTTTTATTTTTTTTCACAGATCTAAGAAAACACTTCACACCCTACAACCCCTAAAAATGTATGTTGCTACCTTAAATGTTTTCAGTATTTTTTATTATATTTAATAATAATGTTTAAAATAAACCATGTCATTGACTTCATTGACACTTTGACAAACATATTTGTACTGTAATTTTTGAATGTCTTAAACTTTTTTTCTTTTTTTACTTCTAGAACCCAGATTTGACAGCAGTGCACACCCATCTGAGGCTGACCTGTTTTACTTCATGATCACCCCACATACTTCTACAACTAACCCGCTTTGTAAGTTCTCATAGCTACACCTTAAAGAAGCACATCATTTTGGGGAAATTTCCTGTGTATTTGCTGGTAAATTACTTTTATAAAGATTAATGTTGATTATATACCTAGTTCAACAAAAAATGAAAATGATGCCGCTTAATCTCCCTTCTGTCATTCCATCCCATAAAAAAGTGTGCATCTTCAATGAAGATATTAACCCCAAAACTCTGACACCCAAGAAACCATCAAATAAATCCGTATGAATGGAGCCGTGTAATCTACTTTTGGGCCAAACTGTTCAATGAATGCTAAGGAGCAGTTTCAGTTATATTTCCACTTGAACTTGGTTAAGCATTGTCTGATCACAAACCATTCTTGAAGCGCAGTTTGTCAGAATTTTGATGGTAAAGACTAAAAATACGACGGTAAATTCCCTTACTATATGGTGAAAAGCTGTAATAGTTCTAATGGGACATTTCATTTAATTATACAGTAAAATATACTGTTTTTGGAAGTCACCTTATATTTTACAGTGATAAACAATAAACTGACATTCCCAGAAATCTCTGTGTGACACAGACAATTCTTCTGTGCTCACGTCTGATATTTCTTTTATTAAAACAACAGTTTCCTTCTTAGTTTTTTCTTATCAGTTATGTAAATTAGGGTTTTATCCTATATCTTACATTGTTAAATTAATGTTTATTGCATTATTTTAATGTTTAAGTGTTTTGTATTTATGTGTATAGCACTGTAAACCTATTAGTTATTTATATATATATATTTATATATTAGTATTTATAGAGTTTTAGCTTTTAGTTTTAATTACTTTTTCTTATTTGTAAGTCGCTTTGGATAAAAGCGTCTGGTAAATGACTAAAAGTAAAGTAAAAGTAAAGTTATATTTTCACTTGAACTTGGTTAGGCATAGTCTGATCACAAACCACTCTTGATCTGGAATTATTAGCCGGACACGCTGAACCGTGCTGTAGAATGCCTGGAGTGATGTCGCTGCTCAGGATTGTCAACAGTTTCTCTGTAGCTGGCCAAGCCTGCTATTTGAGCGAAGTAAACAAGTTAATAGTAAAATTAAAATAAATATTTAATTTTTCATAACGTGTGCTATTTACATCTAGGACCGTATTCTAACTCTTGCATTACTAAGGTAACGACTGACACATTTATGTTGCATTCCAAAGAGCTCGGTTAACAGCCCAACAGTGAAAAATTAAACCATATCTGTATCAGCTTGGGCCGGATCAGCACAAAATGGAATGGTTAAGCAACAAAAATAGTTTGGCCTGACAGTGGAAAAGCGGCTCTGATTGCTATATGATCAAATGTCTAATGTTTTGGGTAAATAGACAGAAATTTATATCGGATTTCACTGAAAATGTCTTTATTTGTGTTCCAAAAAGTAATCTTTGAGTAAATTATCACATAAATTTCAAGTTTGGGTGAGCTAACCCAATGGCATGGTAGTGTAGGCAGGAGAGATAACACTGACAACTTATCATCCATATTTTCCTACTAATATTGTTTTTATTTGGTTTTATACAGGTGTCTGATGTTGATGCAGTCTGGGCACTAGTATAGTTACCAGAACTTGCGTGTAAGTTTACAACACTAAATAAACCTTTTGTTAGTACAAATTATTATTCTTATTTCACTTTACTTGGTTTTTTCAAGGC
>NW_015507191.1:0-492 GCF_001515645.1 Sinocyclocheilus grahami
TAATTATTCATATTTCCTGTTGTGAGCTAAATTCGCTACACTAGTATCGAGTTATTTTTCACAGATTGTTGCACTTAATCGGCCAAATACACACAAAATGAAGTCAAAATGGCCGTCCTGGTGAGTATCCTCGTAAACACAGTCGGTTTTGTCTTAAGTAAATATTAACAGTTGAGAAAGAAAACGCATGTGTATCAGTACTGGATCAGAGCATTCGGTCTTGTGAGAACAGCCGGGCCGTTCACATGTCATGTCTTTTGTGCGCTCAAGTTCGTTATTGCACTCACAATAGAAGCTTTTTTAAAATTGAAATATATGCAGGTTATAGGTCAGCACGAAAGTCTTTCATTGGTGCGTGAGGAGGGGGATCCGCCAAATGAGGTGGCGGATCGGATTTCGGAGGTGCCGGATCCGGCTTGTTCCGGCACAAATGAAGCCCTGTGTGTTTGTGTGAATACTTTAGATGCAGATGCAAAAGCCTATAAGTGCCAC
>NW_015507191.1:1378-3274 GCF_001515645.1 Sinocyclocheilus grahami
CATTAACATTTAAAGGAAAATGCTACAAAACTGCGTGCTCTGAAAGAGCTGTTTTTGACAGAGTAAAAAAGGTGTTTTTTATACTAACATTGAGAAATTTTAACCAAACTATGTTACAGACTTTTCATTAAGACCCTAAAGAATCATATCAACTTGTGGAAAATGGGCATCCGATGACCCCTTTAAAAAAACAGGTCAGATGGAGCGAACAAGAAAGTTTAAATTTCTTCCTTTCTTGCTTGCTTGCCAAACTTCTGATCCACACTCCAGTGCAGCAGGTGGCGGTAAAGCACCTATAAGCCGGTTTGCCAAACTCCAAAAACTAATGATGGGAAACCGAGGCTTTCTGAAGCGTTTGAGGCTTTCATGAAATTGTGCCGAAAAAACGGTTCATTACTCGAAGCTTTTAACACAGTGTGCATTAGCGACATCTGGTGGTCGGACTTGTTTTCTCCACCATTTCTGACAAATCATCGCAGAGCAGAGGATGGTTTGAAAAAGCATGTGACCCTTTGGAAGTCTGTAACATTCAAGAGTGGAATCAATCTGGGATCAATACAATATCTAATCTGATATAATCTCATCTAAATTAATTTGTGCTAATGAGACCACAACTCGTGTCATGTATAGCTTGGTCAACGGATTCACATATCGATCAATAATATAAAATACATAAACATGTGATCATAATTAATAATTGACGTGGGTAACTGGAAAAAAATATTTTGGGTGAGCTGTTTATACCCTTATGTTGTGTTCGGGGTCTCTGAGACCCCAGTTATAAACATGATTAAATGTCCTACTGACAGCCCTCAAAGTAACTGAATAATCCTTTTATGCATCAGGTGGGATCGTGAAGCGCCAGTTTTTCAAACCAGCTGTCCCGACCTTCCGATACTGCATGATGTTCGAAGCTTCAAATGTCATCGGAGCTGCGGTATCAATTGTCCTATCACTACCAAAAACTCTTAAGAAGAAGAAGAATCGTTTGTTGAGGGTCAGATGCAACACGCCACATGTCTGACAGAGAATGTTCGAAAGAAACCTGTCGAAACCAGATTATTTATCATGTTAAATAGACATATTTAGAGTTTAGACATATTTTTAAAGAAGAAATTCTTTGAAAATGGCGCTTATACACAGTAAGTGTGTCATATTTATATTGTGGAAGTAGATTGTTGCAAATATTTAGGCTGTAATAGCTTTTTATTGCCTCATATGTGAAAGATCTACAAAGCACATATACAGTGGGTACGGAAAGTATTCAGACCCCCTTAAATTTTTCACTCTTTGTTATATTGCAGCCATTTGCTAAAATCATTTAAGTTAATTTTTTTTCCTCATTAATGTACACACAGCACCCCATATTGACAGAAAAACACAGAATTGTTGACATTTTTGCAGATTTATTAAAAAAGAAAAACTGAAATATCACATGGTCCTAAGTATTCAGACCCTTTGCTCAGTATTTAGTAGAAGCACCCTTTTGATCTAATACAGCCATGAGTCTTTTTGGAAAAGATGCAACAAGTTTTTCACACCTGGATTTGGGGATCCTCTGCCATTCCTCCTTGCAGATCCTCTCCAGTTCTGTCAGGTTGGATAGTAAACGTTGGTGGACAGCCATTTTTAGGTCTCTCCAGAGATGCTCAATTGGGTTTAAGTCAGGGCTCTGGCTGGGCCATTCAAGAACAGTCACAGAGTTGTTGTGAAGCCACTCCTTCATTATTTTAGCTGTGTGCTTAGGGTCATTGTCTTGTTGGAAGATAAACCTTCGGCCCAGTCTGAGGTCCCGAGCACTCTGGAGAAGGTTTTCGTCCAGGAAATCCCTGTACTTGGCCGCATTCATCCTTCCCTCGATTGCAACCAGTCGTCCGGTCCCTGCAGCTGAAAAAC
>NW_015507191.1:4028-9646 GCF_001515645.1 Sinocyclocheilus grahami
TCTCTAGCAAACTTTAGACGGGCCTGGACATGTACTGGCTTAAGCAGGGGGACACGTCTGTCACTGCAGGATTTGAGTCCCTGGCGGTGCAGTGTGTTACTGATGGTAGCCTTTGTTACTTTGGTCCCAGCTCTCTGCAGGTCATTCACTAGGTTCCCCCGTGTGGTTCTGGGATTTTTGCTCACAGTTCTTGTGATCATTTTGACCCCACGGGGTGAGATCTTGCGTGGAGCCCCAGATCGAGGGAGATTATCAGTGGTCTTGTGTGTCTTCCATTTTCTAATAATTGCTCCCACAGTTGATTTCTTCGCACCAAGCTGCTTACCTATTGCAGATTCAGTCTTGCCAGCCTGGTGCAGGTCTACAATTTTGTTTCTGGTGTCCTTTGCCAGCTCTTTGGTCTTGGCCATGGTGGAGTTTGGAGTGTGACTGTTTGAGGTTTTGGACAGGTGTCTTTTATACTGATAACAAGTTCAAACAGATGCCATTAATACAGGTAACGAGGGGAGGACAGGGGAGCCTCTTAAAGAAGAAGTTACAGGTCTGTGAGAGCCAGAAATCTTGCTTGTTTGTAGGTGACCAAATACTTATTTTACCGAGGAATTTACCAATTAATTCTTTAAAAATCCTACAATGTGATTTTCTGGATTTTTTTTCTCATTTTGTCTCTCATAGTTGAGGTATACCTATGATGGAAATTACAGGCCTCTCTCATCTTTTTAAGTGGGAGAACTTGCACAATTGGTGGCTGACTAAATACTTTTTTGCCCCACTGTATATATATGTGTAAAAAAATATTTTTTACTCACAGCACGGGGCAAATAAGTAGGCCTATGGTGAAAACGCTCCGACAGAACAGGGATTTCTCAGTTAGCTGTAGCTGCATTTTATTGTTGATGATTTGACATGATCCAGGATTGTTAACTTGAGTTATTTGAAGCTTATCCTGGAGTTGCTGTCATAACAACAACAGGTCCGTTAGCTCAAACCTGCTTGAGCAGCTTATTTCACGTAAACAGGATTAGATTGTCACTTAAAGTGAAGATGATCTTGAAAGTCTGTCACAGCCACTGCTATTCTCTTACAAGAACACCCTATCGAACCAGGAAAATTAATTTTTTTAAATAATGAAATTAGTTTTACAATTTTCTTTTTATAATTAAAATGATTGCATAATATATTATAATAGACATGGCCAATTTTACTTAGTGAGTAATTTATTAAGTAAGGAATAATTATCTCATAATTTTATTGTAGTCATACATTACGTACAGTTTGTCTGAGCTGTGCATTCATTTGAACGGTGAGCTTTTATGCAGGTAGCCCTAATGCATCGCAGGAGATGCAGACCACTTCTCAAATCTCAAAATACTTTCATGATGCACAGGTACCTGCTAAGCGCTCGGGCGTTTTTTTACTTGAGAGTTGAAGAATGTTCAACTTTGGATAAAACGCAGCACTCATCACTGTCACTTTTGAGTCAGCCATCCAATCAGAGTGAAGGAGGGGCGGAAACAAATACCACTCCGACAAACTGTCACAGCATTCCTGTTACAATGATGTCAACAAGCACAACAACGGAAAAAATGGAAGAGAAATTAATATTTCTGGTTTCTGAACATTCATGTCTCTACCAGATGACTTCCCCGGACTACCACAATGTAAATTTGAAAAATAATGCCTGGAGGAACATTTCGTTTGCCATGGGTCTACCAGGTAAACGGTAGTCAGCTAGACAACTAGTTAATCAGGAAAAATCTATGTAGCCTAGCTTGCAAACCATCAGAGCTACTTTTGTTAGTTGAAATGTATATGTAACGTCAGAATATTCTCCTTGTTCCAAGTTGTTTCTCAAAACGGACAAATATTTTTGTCCATATGAATTTCAGTAGAAAAATGTGAAGTGGAAATACCTGAGAGACACTTACAATAGAGAGAAAAATGAAGAGAAAGAGCGAAAGAGGTCATGTTCAGGGGCAGCAAGAGGCAGTAGGAGGTGGAAGTATATGTCCATCCTCAACTTCCTGGAGCCATATATCCAGGACAGGGTCACCTCTAGCAATTTCTGTCAGAATAGACATATATTAATAATACTATTAATTTTTATTATTATGATTTTTTCCCCTCTCAGACAACAGATGAGAATGCACAGTCCCTGTCACTGACCCAAACCCAGGCCAACAGCACACAGCCTAGATTTCCTGAGATCTCTACCACCCTGCACACCTGAAATACCTTCACGCCGTACTCTGGCTCCAAAGAGAAAGTCTGATGCAGATATATCCGAGACAGAACAGGGATTTCTCAGTTAGCTGTAGCTGCATTTTAACTAGACAACTAGTTAATCAGGAAAAATCTATGTAGCCTAGCTTGCAAACCATCAGAGCTACTTTTGTTTGTTGAAATGTATATGTAACGTCAGAATATTCTCCTTGTTCCAAGTTGTTTCTCAAAACGGACAAATATTTTTGTCCATATGAATTTCAGTAGAAAAATGTGAAGTGGAAATACCTGAGAGACACTTACAATAGAGAGAAAAATGAAGAGAAAGAGCGAAAGAGGTCATGTTCAGGGGCAGCAAGAGGCAGTAGGAGGTGGAAGTATATGTCCATCCTCAACTTCCTGGAGCCATATATCCAGGACAGGGTCACCTCTAGCAATTTCTGTCAGAATAGACATATATTAATAATACTATTAATTTTTATTATTATGATTTTTTCCCCTCTCAGACAACAGATGAGAATGCACAGTCCCTGTCACTGACCCAAACCCAGGCCAACAGCACACAGCCTAGATTTCCTGAGATCTCTACCACCCTGCACACCTGAAATACCTTCACGCCGTACTCTGGCTCCAAAGAGAAAGTCTGATGCAGATATATCCGAATATCAGCGCTGTGTCCTGAAAGCCATTAATAATAAACCAGACGACGAGGAGCGTTTTCTGTTAAGTATAGCTGGGGCTTTGAGATGTCTTCCTCCACGCAGTCGTTCAGAGGTTAAATTAAAATTCCAACAGATTTTACACGAGGCACAATTTAGCTCTGACAATCAGTAAAACACATACATACACACACAGAATACATATGTAACAGCTGTAATTGCTTTAATTTACTTTTAGGACACTGTATTATGAAAATTTATCATTAAAATAATATGATTTAAATTCATCTTCTTTCCCAGTCAATTATTTTCCTCTTTTCATTTTGGACAAAAAATGTTTCCTTTCTTGATACTACTGGTGGTGGTTCTGATGTTGATGTTACTGGTCCTCATGTCACTGCTAAAGCTTGTTCTGATGGTAGTGGGAGTCATTACAAGGCATTATATAACAGAATGCTGCCATGCAACTTCACCTGCAGGAGAAGAGAAGTAGGTGGTGTACCTCGGTCTAATTTCCAGTGCTTCTCTAGAGGTGTTGTTGCTGCCTACTCACTGGAGGGGCTGCATAGCAAGCTGCTGCTCCAATGGCAGGGGGCACAAATTCCTTCCTCTTCATCAGCATCCTCAAAGCGAAGGAAATTGTGGAGGATGCAAGCGGCCTTCACCACTACATTGGCAACTTTTGGTGAGACACCAAGCACTCTGTGGTAGAGTCTCCACTGTGCAGCAAGGATCCCAAGTGTGCACTCCACCATCCTCCTTGCACGGGAAAGACAGTAATTGAACACACGCTTCTCTCTGTCAAGGTGTTTTCCTGGGTAGGGTCGGACAAGTTTCTTCTTCAGAAGAAAAGCCTCATCACCCACAAATACATGTGGCACAGGCTGGAGGTCTTCTGCTCCTGGTAAAGGTGCATCCTCTGGCAGGTCGAGGGTCCCCTGATGGAGGGCCTTACCAAAGCCAGAGGCACAGAGGGTCCACCATCGCTGCTTTTCCCATATGCCCCCACATCCACTATCCGGAAAAGGTACCTGGCATCAACTAGGAGGACGATGGAGAAGCTCCCTTTGTAATTATAATGCATGGACCCTGTTGATGATGGGGCCTGTATTGCAACATGCTTCCCATCAATTGTCCCCAGGCAGTTGGGGAAGTTTCATAGCCTATGGAAGTCTTCAGCGATCCTTTTCCAGTGGTGTTGTTCAGGGAAGGCCATGTATTCCTGAACCATGCCAGACCATATTGCCTCACACATATCTTTTACAATTCCTGCCACTGTGCAGTAACCCACCCTGTAGCTAAAAGCTATTGATCAAAATGAGTCTCCAGTTGATAGATACCTGAAATCAATACAGAAAAAGTTGCATTGGTTCATAAATGATATATATATATAACTTATAAATATACGGCTTAAAGCCGTGACAAATGATTGGAGGACAGTCAGGTTTGTTTGGTTTCAACAAAAATATTTATTAACATAAATAGAAAAATAAATTATACAAGAAATCAAAATATTTATTAACATAAATAGATAAATAAATTAAACAAGAAATCAAAACACTAACACAATTTCTGTCAGACACATGATTAATCAAAGCATCAGACAGAACCAAGTTTTAAGTAATAACAAAATCCAAAATAAACAAACAAAGACCAAAATCAAAACAAACGCAATCAGGAGCAAGCACCACACCACGCTAACAAAGCCTAAGCTTTATAGAGGGAAGAACAGGTGTACATTGTTCCCTTGATGAGTCTACCAACCACACCCACTGGAGAACAGGAGACCCGTCACTATATATGATCCGCGGATGGCGGTTATATCCGCGGATCGGGTGGGTCGGGTAATAAAAAAATGCATTCTGATTATTTGCGGGTGGATAAAATAAATCATTAATGATGCAAGTATTAACTACATTTTCTAAATTATGAACGTATTTTAAATAGGCTACAGAAATTGAATAAACTGTAAATTAACATTAAAAGTTATTCAACAAAACATTTAGTCAAGAGCAGTAAGGGATTTTCTCTGTCTTTTGTTGTTTGATTAACATTAATAAAAGACGGCACAGCTTTATTAGGCTGCTGTCACAAGACCTATTTCACGGATCCAATACTGATACTCATGCGTTTTATTTCGCAACTGTTTACATTAACTTAAGACAAAACCGACTGTACTTTCTCAATTTGGTACTCGCAGTACGCGCTTTGGATGTGACTGTGAGCGCACGCGCCTCTGGAGAGCGCGAGTTTAAGCCGAATGGCTTAAAAATAATACGGTTTTGTGACGATGCAGCAATGACCGATCAGGCTATTGACAATTCTGTCAACTGTCCTGAAACGCGAGCTAAAGTCTTCTATCGCAGAGTGCAGCAGCTCTAGATGCGTCGATGTGAAGCGAAAGTCAAAGAGAGAAGACGCGGTACAGCTGAATCACTTAATCTGTTTTCATCTGATGGTTTGAGTGGATTTATTTACTCATCTAACCTACACGCTATATTGAATAAAGGTTTTGCAGTAATTTCCCTCATTTTTAAAATCGAAAGCTGCAGGAATGAGTAATGCGATGTATGCGCAATCCCACAACGAAATTCAGGATCTTATTAAACATAATTCTATTATACAGAGACTTGTGAAATAGATTTTCATGACTTTTCAAAAACTGTTTGAGTTTATTTATTTTTACAAATCTCTATAGGCCTGGAAATTGCTGTTCAATGACTTTTCCAGGTTTTT
>NW_015507191.1:9804-12130 GCF_001515645.1 Sinocyclocheilus grahami
ATATATATATATATATATATATATATATATATATATATATATAAAATGCTTTAATTATATAAAAGTATTCATGTGTAAAATATGTAACCCTGGGTAAACTTGTGTTAATTAAGCCTTTACATTATTTCTAGTGTGATTAATCCCTGTGTATTTTGATTGTAAACATTCACTTTTAAGTTCGTTACTGTGTTTATTTTAAAGAGTGGTCACCTATATTTATAACCTTCAGTATGCAAATATGGGTAATCAAAATCATTTGTTTTGATTGGTTTGTAAATGTAATAGATTCTGTATTCTTATTGGTGGATTAAGATCCTTTTTAAGGGGAGAACCATTGAATGACAGGAGGAGAAGAGAGAGAGAAGATGCGAGTTCATTTGAGCCGCGATTGTTACATTGTCTAAAATTTGCTATTTTGTTATAAAGTAGGTGTTTTTGGCAAGAATTCATCTGGCAGTGTTTTGACAGCTTTTCTGGTGTAGTTTGCGGTCTAAAATTTGAGTATTTTAAGCGAGTTTTATAGACTAAGTCTCTCGCATGCAGCATTGTTTACATTCGGACTGGAAGCCAGTTGTTACAAGTGTCTGTGTACGGATAGTCGGGAGAGACTGTGAGCGTGCTGAGGACATCACTGGACGACGGACTATAAGAGCACTTATCTGCATTTATTACAAGTTTCTCCAGCATTGATAGAGAAGTGTCGCAACCCAGAGAGTGCTCTGATTCCCCAAGAGAATTCAGAGTTTCTCTGGCGTCGCTGGATACCCATACTTACCTGGTGTATTTACCTGGATTCACAGTACTTACCTGTAGGCTTAGCTTGTAAATATTAGTAATACCAGAGGTGTGTAATAGTTTATAATACTAGTCGAGGGACATATCACCAGAACCCGGTACTTCACCCTAACATAACTTGACAGCCGTAACTCGAGAGGGCAGGGGGCACTACATATATGCATGTATATAATATATATATACATACAGTCATGGCCAAAAGTTTTGGCAGTGACATAAATGTTGTGTTTTGCAAAGTTTGCTGCTTCAGTATTTGTAGACTATTTTCCCACATGTTTCTATGGTATACTGAAAAACAATGATAGGCATATCATAAGTTTTAAAGGCTTTTATTGGCAAAAAAATATAATGAGTCAATATTTACAGTGTTGACCCTTGTTGTTCATAACCTCTGCAGTTCGCTCTGGCATGCTGGATATTAGCTTCTGGGCCAAATCCTGACTGATGGCGATCCATTCTTGCCTTATTAGTTCTCGGAGTTGATCACAATTTGTGGGCTTTTGCTTGTCCACTCACCTTTTGAGGACTGACCACAGGTTCTCTGTGGGATTGAGATCTGCGAAGTTGCCAGGCCACGTATCCAAAATTTCAATGTAATGATCTTCGAGCAACTTCTTTATCACTCAAGCTTTGTGACATGGTGCTCCCTCATGCTGGAAAATGCAAGGATCATGACCAAATTGCTCATGGATCGTTGGAAGAAGTGGCTCTTGCTGGACGTTTTGATACCATTCTTTATTCATGGCAGTGTTTTGGGCAGAATTATGAGAGAGCGCACTCCCTTGGTTGAAAAGCAACCCCACACATGGATGGTCTCAGGATGCTTCACTGCAACAACACAACAGCTTAAGCAACAGACTTTGTAAAACACAAAATGTATGTCACTGCCAAAACTTTTTTGCCATTACTGTATACTATAAAATAATTCTATTTTTATTTATTTTAGATTATCAGGTTAAAAGTAAACTAAACTAATATTATTCATTATTTTATTTATTATAGTTATATTTAATGTGCAGTGTTAGCACCAAAGCAAATCTCCAGATGCTCTCCTGAGAACCAGGCTGAAAAACTGATGTGCATCCCTGCTGATAGAAGAGCGTTTAAATGCAGCTGCTGCTAAAACCAACCATGAACTGATCAGCTGTCTGGACTTTTGATGTACCAGCAACTACCTAAACATTTCCAAAAAGTTTCCAACACCACCTGTTAAAATGAATACATTTGAACCACATTACATGAACACGATCTACATTGTTGAAACATATTTTCAATGTCCTCCTGCAGTGAGTTCCTTTTTTATGAGTTTTGCAAGTTCCTTTTTACATAAATACTTGCAACATTTTCACAAAAACAGTTCCTTTCTGCAGATATACTGGCTGCACAAACACAACACAGTCCACTATGGGAGAGAAACTAGGGTTAGTTTGCCGACACTGAAGCTGTCCAATAGTGTAAATGAAAATATAGAAAAGGGTAAAACTCTGAAACTATGCAGAGAAGATGAAAAAAAGAACATTGAAGATGTCTA
>NW_015507191.1:13451-13675 GCF_001515645.1 Sinocyclocheilus grahami
GGTTAACTTTCTCTGTAGACAGAGAGAGAGAGAAAATATTGCAGACTGCAATATATATTTATCATTTGTATTTATATTTTAACTACAATTTATATTATTATTAATATTATTCTTACGGAAAAATTCACAATTCTCCTGCTTACATATTTTTTTTCACACCTGATTTGGCAAAGTAAACTTCTGTTCCCCATGCCAGTAAAACACCTTTGAATTTAATTGAGAGA
>NW_015507191.1:14884-15135 GCF_001515645.1 Sinocyclocheilus grahami
CTCTTTTGACATAGCTGGTGTTGGGGAGGGGGGTGGTGGTGATGGTGATGGCTCGGGGATAGGTTGGCTTAAACTTTTATGGTGCCTTATCTTCTGACTCTCAGAATGTTCTGTCGGGTAGAACAGATTTGACGTGTTCCCGCTGCTAGGCGGCACCATTCTCCGGCACATTTTGCAGAGCACTGAAACCTGAAGTTTATCCGATCTTAAAAAGCCGAACCACTTCCACACCACTGAATTAGTCTTTCCTC
>NW_015507191.1:16765-23417 GCF_001515645.1 Sinocyclocheilus grahami
AATTACTGAAATAAATGAGCTTTTCCACGACATTCTAATTTATTGGGATGCACCTGAAGTGTGCTAAAATGTATCTGTCCTCAGTTTATGATATAATTTAGTTATTGTTTCTCAGGATTACGTTAAGAACATTTCAGGTGGTTCTGAACTCTGGATTGGTCTGAATGAGATTGAAGTGGAGGGCAGATGAAAATGGGTTGATGGCAGAAACATTACTTCTGGGTGAGAAATCACTGAATTGAAGTGATTATTATTTGATCAATTATTCTCACAATCAATATCATATCACACAGAAAGCAGCGCTGAACATCTAACGCTGATCTGTTGATGCAGGTTCTGGGTGCCTGGACAACCGAATACAAAAGAGGAAGACTGTGCTCTAACTCATTCACCAGGATGGGCTGATTTTCCATGTGATGATACGTATAAATGGATCTGTGAGAAGGAATTGATTTAATACATGAGTTTCACAATTTGAGTTGAATTACTGAAATAAATGAGCTTTTCCACGACATTCTAATTTATTGGGATGCACCTGAAGTGTGCTAAAATGTATCTGTCCTCAGTTTATGATATAATTTAGTTATTGTTTCTCAGGATTACGTTAAGAACATTTCAGGTGGTTCTGAACTCTGGATTGGTCTGAATGAGATTGAAGTGGAGGGCAGATGAAAATGGGTTGATGGCAGAAACATTACTTCTGGGTGAGAAATCACTGAATTGAAGTGATTATTATTTGATCAATTATTCTCACAATCAATATCATATCACACAGAAAGCAGCGCTGAACATCTAACGCTGATCTGTTGATGCAGGTTCTGGGTGCCTGGACAACCGAATACATGGGCTGATTTTCCATGTGATGATACGTATAAATGGATCTGTGAGAAAAGTATTTTTAAATGACTCATTACAATAAACGTTTATGTATATAGTGTATTTTGAACATCTAAATATGTCTGTTAAACATCCAAGTCGTGTGTTTAGTCATTTTACTTTACAGTTTTTATTTGAATGGCACTTTAATTTGGTTATAATGTAAAATAAATAAATGAAATAAAACATAAAAAACATTGTAATATTACAGCTTTCATATTAAACTATTTAAATTCACTTTGTTTTGAATGTTCAGTCAAACTTTGTCACATCTGAATGTAGCGTCTGGACCAATCAAACACACAATATATATTTTGTTTTTATATTTAACAAATCCTCTGTACCCCCCCTTAGTTAACAAGCCATACGAGGACCCATGAACCCTTCCCCCCGGAATGCGTAACACCCCAGGAAGCCGAAACAGGCCCCTTTGTTGCATGGCAACCAACGCTGATATCACTGGGTTTATTGGCCAAAAGTATCTAAAGCAGGGAAAATCCCTGCATGTCTCAGGACAAATGCACAGTAGAAATTGACTTTTCTGCTAATTAATTCATAGGAAAACCTTTCTTTGAATGAACACACATATTCTTCAGGCCATTGTGTATATTATTGCTATTTTGTATTAATCTGTTGTATTATAGACTATTTTTATTCATGCTTACGATAAACCAGTCTTATTAATTGATACATTAGGTATCATTTGCACCTTTTTACAAAGGTGTGTTTGAACTCAGAATCTGACGTATCCCTGGAGGCTTAGATCTGCTGAATATGCAAATGGTTTCATAAATTTCATTCCTTATGTCTCTTTCTATATTGAATTAAACTTTAACCCTTTCCTATACTAACTGTATGTGTGTGTGTATGTGTATGTTGGACCAGCTTATGTGTGTATGTAGGATGTTAGACCAGTTTATGTGTTTATGTAGTATGTTAGACTAGTTTAAGTGTTTATGTAGTTAATAAAACCTTACTTGTATCACACTTGACGTGTTCATTGTTTGCTCATAACCGGAGTCACTAATCATGCAGATTTACGCTACAAGCTTTTGTAGAATTGTACAGTAAGAAAGTTATTTCCCTTAACCAGGAAATTAACGTTCTTAGAATTGACAAGACAGTTGACCCTGAGAGGTCAGCTAAATATCTACAGCGGATCTAAAATATTCATAATTAATCATAACTAGTTATGGTTAATTATTCATATTTCCCATGAGCTGATTCGTTACATGAAGATCTGAACTAAAATCTGCATGTGAAAAACAACAGCGATTCTATGGACTGAAATAATATCTGTAATACACTGATTTATAAATGTCCATACATACAGAATTGTTCCAATATTCTTAAAGGGCTCATCAGATGAACATTTTCCACAAGTTGGCATGATTTATTAGGGTCTTCATGAAATGTCTGTAACATATTTTGCTTAAAAACACTCAACGGCTTTATAAACAACACCCTTTTTGCCTCACACCAACCCTGTAACAATGAATCTGCAGAGTGAGGATCCATTTGCAGTTTATTTGACAAAAGAACAATACTGACAAACAGCCGTAAAGGCGAGATTAGGGCATAAGCAGTACAGGCTAAGATCGGGGCAGGCGGCAGAGAATCATAGTCCAATAAACAGATACGGGTCAGGGCAGAAGGCAGAGAATCCAGAAACGAGAAACAGTCCAGGTCACAACAGAATAAATAATCCACAATGAAGAAACGCTCACAGATGATCACCTAGGCAAATCAAAACTTCACAAGGATGTGTGTGTGTGGTGTGATTATATGGAGTGAGTGTAATAATTAGCAGGTGTGTGTGTGCAATCAGTCCCAGGTATGTGGGCTTATGAGAATTGGAGTCCGAATAAGAATCAGTCAATACTCTGGTGAGGCTTCCCTCTGATGGTGCGGAGGAGGTGGTACGGGAGCCTCACTTGTGACAGAGCCTCCCCCTGCGAGCGGCTCCTGACGCGAGGAGGCAGTCTACGCCGGGGTCTACAATGTAGTCGAGGTGCCGGTTTCTCCGGATGCGTCCTATGAAACTCTTCTATGAGAGAGGGGTCGAGGATGTCCTCTGACATAACCCAGTCAACCAAATACTGGAGTACTCTACCCCGGCACCTGGAATCGAGCAGCTCTCGAACTTGGTATGCCTCTTTGCCGTCGACCAGGATGGGTGGGGGTTTATGGGCCTCGGCTCCCTCCTCCGGCTCTCCTCTCGGACCATCAGCAGGTTTCCTCAGAGATACATGAAATGTGGGCGAAATACGGTAATTAGCAGGCAAGTGATTAAAATGGTGTAATTTGTCTTAGAATCTGGAAAGGACCCACATACCTAGGACTGGGTTTTCTACATGGACATCTGAGACGTAGATCTCTGGTGGACAACCAGACCCACTGTCCAGGGACGTACTGGGGTTGAGGGTGACGATGACGATTGGCTTGTTCCTCCTGTCTTCTTACCACACATTGAAGATGGGTGTGTGCATGGTTCCAAGTTTCCTCACTACGTTGAAGCAATTCAGTGACAGAGGGAAGATTGGATGGTTCTCCTGACCAAGGAAACAGAGGTGGCTGATAGCCTAGAACGCACTTGAGGGGAGTTGAACTGGTTGCTGGTTTCTGAAGGGAGTTTTGTGCGTACTCAGCCCACATGAGGTATTTGCTCCAATCTACCTGGTTCTGTTGACAGTAAGTTCTCAGGAAACGAGTAAGTTCTTGGTTTAGGCGTTCAGTCTGTCCATTGGATTGGGAGCGGTAACCGGAAGTAAGACTGATATTCACATTAAGTTGTTTGAAGAATGAAAACCAGACTCTGGATGTGAATTGAGTACCACGGTCTGATACAATGTCCTCTGGAAGACCATAGAAGCAAAATACATAATTGCACAGGATCTCGGCATTTGGCAGGGGAATTAAGCGACACGCTTTGGAGAATTAATCAATTAGAGTTAATACAGTGGTGTTACCTTGAGAAATGGGGAGATCTGCAGGCACAGGCATTTACAAATGTGATTGTATCTGTGGACATAGCAGGCCACCAAAATCGTTTCTTTAGTAACTGGATAGTAGCATTTATACCAGGGTGACCTGAGCTGAGAGAGGTGTGCCCCTGATGCAAGAGCTTATCCCGGAGAGATTCAGGAACGTAAGTGAGTTCGGGTTGGACAATTCGGTGGAGGAGGATTCTGCCTGTTAATCTGATAAATTTCTGTCATGACGTCCCACTGTACTGGTGCAGCTAGCAAAGTCTCTGGGATAACGTTCTCTTCGATCTCGGGGTAATTAGTTTGATCCGTCTGTCTGGATAGTGCATCGGCTTTGATATTCTTGGTGCCTGGTCGGTAAGTGACTGTGAAATTGAACCTTGTAAAGAACATTGCCCATCTTGCCTGCCTAGGTTTCAGTCGTTTGGCAGAGCGTAAATATTCAAAATTTTTATGGTCGGTCAAAACAGTCAACGGATGTTGAGCTCCCTCTAGCCAATGACGCCATTCCTCCAGAGCTGCCTTCATGGCTAGAAGTTCGCGATTGCTTACATCGTAATTCCGTTTGGCTGAGGATATTTTCCTTGAATAAAAGGTACATGGGAACATTTTGGCTGGATTACCTTGACGTTGTGACAGTACTGCGATACCCGTGCTAGAAGCATCGACCTCCACAATGAAGGGGATACTGGGATCTGGATGATGGAGAATTGGCGCAGATGTGAATCTTATCTTGAGTTCCTCAAAGGCAAGTAGAGATTCTGGGCTCCAGGAGAGACGGGAGGTTGAGCGTTTTGTCATAGCAGTTAAAGTCCCCCTCTAGTCAAATATTTTATCCCTTAAAACTTATCTTTGATTATCAAAATTACATATTTAAATGTTTTTCTTGTGAAAATAATTTTCTCATTCCTTAAAATAGCTTGAATGTAACTCTACACCCTTGTCTCATTTACTATACGCTGATCTATGAATATGCAAATTAGTCCCGCCTCCTGATCCACTGAACTGTAGTAAACTGAAATAGGAAATTATTCAATTTTCCGGTCAAACCCCACATATTCGAAGACTAAGCCAAAAAGGTAAATTAGAGATTCCTATTAATGATCTGCTTTTAGACTCCATGCAGAAGAGACATCATCGGAGCGCAAAAAAGAAAGCAGAAATGGAGAAGAAGAGAAGAAGTGACCGGACAAGAGACGATGGACATGCTCCTGATGGCAAAGGAACTTCTACGGATAATTCGTTAACATGAACGTATAAATAAACAGTTGATGAAAAGGGTTAAACAATTTATTGAAGTTAATGAGTTTAATTTGAAGATGGAAACTTTGCGAAGTGAGGTTGACTGTTTGAGGATTCAGAGTCAGCGCCACTTCTAAGAGTATAAACGGTTAAACTGACATCCTGTCAAAAAGCGAGAGCAGGTGTCACTATCTGGGTTAACAGTTAAAAAATGGAAAATGTTAAGGTGTGAAAACCTGTTCGTATATTTTTGCAAAGGTGTTGCTGCATTGTAGTAAAGTAGATGCATAGTTGTGGGTAGCATAAAAAGGTCAGACATCCTGTGTTAGTGAATCGGAGATAAACTTTGTTTGAACCTCTCCGTATATATTTTTGGAGATGTACTCACGTGTGTATGCTGTGCTTAGTGTGATGATGTAATAGAATTGCAACTCGCTGAAACAAGGGGTGTGACCTTTTAATAAAGCGAAACCATTTGTATATGGTGATTCGATAAACTTTCTTTTAATCAAGTCTCTGAGTAATTTATTAAGGGTAACACATTATCTGAATTTAGTTCATAAATCTCCAGTGCGGACCTCATAGTGGTGAAAACCCTGCTGAGCCGGTCAGGACGTTTCGCCGTGAACCTTGGACCTCGCATTACACATCCCATTAATGAGAAGTAAGGGCTGTATTTGCTCATGACAGCTACAGGTGACAGACAAAGTGTATATATGAGGTTTATTGGTTCATTAAGTACGGAATTATACAACATGGCGCCCAACGTGTGAGGCCCGAGTGAAGGAGTAGAAAAATTCAAGGATAATAGAGAACGTGTAGTAACCCAGAAAGTCCTTGCAGATCACGACCACAATGGTAGTCCAGAAGGACTGTTGTCTTTTTCGCGCGCACAGGCTTAAGTAAAGACCTGAGAAATAAGGACAAAGGGCTCAATGAGATCTCAGAGGAGAATGAGCCCTTTTTGAGTGTAAAGTTAAAACAAGAGAGGAATTAAAAGTGAAAGTGGTGGCGACGGTCAGCCTCATCGCTCAAGATCTAGCTGGAAGATTAGACTGGATTAAACCCACACAGTGTAGATGTGGGTCTGGTCAAATTCCGTGGCACGAGATAAGGATGATGGCTTCAGTAGTGAATTTTCGAATATATGAGGGAGCGGAAATCCCACCCTTTATTTATTCAAATAAAGGGGGAAGGGATGGATATCCCAAAGTTAGGGTGTTTGACGAATTCGGGTCAGAAATCAGAAATATTCCCATCAGAAGTTGGGATGACCTCGAAGAAGTTGATATGGGGGAAGGATCCGAGCGCGGATCCTTAGCTCCCAATTTTATTCCCCGTAGGGAGGGGAATAGAAGCACCTTAGATCCAAGTGCTCCACAGCCGGAAAATCCCGAAAGCCCAGATGATGAGTTTTCATCTGAAGATGAAGAACCGCTTAGGATATATTTCGGCAAAGGCAGGAATTTAATTATCCTTAAGGAAGGGCGGTTAGAAATAGAGGAAGAAGCAAGTGTTTTAGTGAATGCGGCCAACACCGAACTCCG
>NW_015507191.1:23906-25823 GCF_001515645.1 Sinocyclocheilus grahami
AAGGTTCAGATCCCGAATGCCCCGAGCTGAGGCGGACGAGAACGGCTAGGGGTAGAAAAGACAGGGTAGAAAACCCGTTTCCCAGATTAAAACTGGGAAGGAGTTATGAGACCTTTCGATTAGGAAAAGGCATTTATAAACCAACACATGCCGCGAGCAGGAAAAGAGAGACGGCTTTAGACAGAATAAATAAATGGGATGAGGAATATGCTCCCCTGCGGACCTGCGGACAAGTTTGGTCCATTTTGAATGGAGGCAATGCAGTTCAGATTTTAGCAGACACCTCACTAACATAAGAGGGCAAGAGAGCAATATTAGCCCAAAAGGATTTGACAAGTCAGGCCGTGCTGGAGAGAATAATTAGAAGCGCGGTTGGTAATGATTTATTCGAAGAATATTATTCTGATGTAGGACCAGAAAGTGACAGCGCTGACAGTGACTTGGAGGAGAATCAGGAAGATTCAGATTATGAACAGTTAGTGGTTGAAAGAACGGTGAGAAATGTGACACCTGTCCCTGTCAGAGCGGCACGAGCGCCGAGAAGGCTCCGTTTCAGAGACAGGTCTCCGGAGTCAGACGTTCATCCAGAGAGGGAGATTCAGCCAGAGAGGGAAATGAATCAACCTGTGGAGTTTAATGCATTAAGTCAACATTTAGAGGCATTACATTTAGGGACACCAGGGCAGAGAAGACCCATGACTCCTACAAATCAAGCACATTCCCCTAGGCAAACAGAAATTAATTCGAGGGAATCCAGAGTTACTCTGGAAGAATTAATGAAAAAAGATCAGGAAATGAAGCTTTTGAAAAAGGCCAAGTTGAAAAATACCACAGTGAAAGGAAAAGTCAGAGAGCTGGTTCGTTATGGTGAACAGATGAAAATATCTGGCGAATCAATAGACTCACATATTTTGGCCGAATTTGGACTGCACGGAGGTAGGAAATTAGCAAAGACCCTAGAGGGACTAATACCTACTAATAAAGATGAAGTTGAACAGGAGCGTTTTGAGGAGAAATGGCGAACCGTAGGCTCTCTAACAGCTTGTCAGGAAATAGCTCTAAAAGGCGTCGAGGGGATATTGAAACATATTTTTCAGGGAGTAAAGTGAAATGCTCTAGTGGGGGCAAAAGAATTTCTCCTTTATGGTCCCGAGACTTCCCCAGAAGAATTAGAGAAGGCTTTAATTCGATATGACAGGAAAACTGAAATAATTCAGACAGACAGGGAAAAATCAAATAATAAACCACCGCGGCAGAAGACTAATACCTACTAATAAAGATGAAGTTGAACAGGAGCGTTTTGAGGAGAAATGGCGAACCGTAGGCTCTCTAACAGCTTGTCAGGAAATAGCTCTAAAAGGCGTCGAGGGGATATTGAAACATATTTTTCAGGGAGTAAAGTGAAATGCTCTAGTGGGGGCAAAAGAATTTCTCCTTTATGGTCCCGAGACTTCCCCAGAAGAATTAGAGAAGGCTTTAATTCGATATGACAGGAAAACTGAAATAATTCAGACAGACAGGGAAAAATCGAATAATAAACCACCGCGGCAGAAGGACCCGCCCAGGGGGACAAGCCGCGAAAGAAGGCCATATAATCGCCATGAGAGGGAGGGCAGACCCTTCCCCCGCACAGAGCGCAGAGCAGACGAAAAATTGAAAAAGGGGCCAGAGAGGGCGGAAAGAAGCAGTCCTAAAAATACATCGCAGGGAGAGAGGCGATTTAGGGATCAGTCGAGACCTAGAACTAATCAAAATGATATTAATAGGGAAAAAGGAAATTATATAACCCCCGAAAAATGGAACAAATTAAGCGCTGAAGAAAGAGCGCGGATCGTAACAGAAAGCGGACAAAGCAGGCCTGAGGCTAAAATAGGCAGAGTTAAAATACAAGACAAGCAGGAAAGAGGCCCTGTAGAG
>NW_015507191.1:26538-28054 GCF_001515645.1 Sinocyclocheilus grahami
TGTCTTCCATTTTTTAATAATTGCTCCCACAGTTGATTTCTTCACACTAAGCTGCTTACCTATTGCAGATTCAGTCTTCCCATCCTGGTGCAGGTCTACAATTTTGTTTGTGGTGTCCTTTGACAGCTCTTTGGTCTTGGCCATGGTGGAGTTTGGAGTGTGACTGTTTGAGGTTGTGGACAGGTGTCTTTTATACTGATAACAAGTTCAAACAGATGCCATTAATACAGGTAACGAGTGGAGGACAGAGGAGCCTCTTAAAGAAGAAGTTACAGGTCTGTGAGGGCCAGAAATCTTGCTTGTTTGTAGGTGACCAAATACTTATTTTACCGAGGAATTTACCAATTAATTCTTTAAAAATCCTACAATGTGATTTTCTGGATTTTCTTTTCTCATTTTGTCTCTCATAGTTGAGGCATACCTATGATGAAAATTACAGGCCTCTCTCATCTTTTTAAGTGGGAGAACTTGCACAATTGGTGGCTGACTAAATACTTTTTTGCCCCACTGTATGATGATACTACATTTATTATTGATACTGGTGCTCAAATGACCGTCATCAAACCGACGGAGAAACACGATGAATTTGTAGAAGTAATTACAGTAGAAGACTTTGAAGGAAATTCCAGAAACAAAGAGGTTTGGAGGAAGAAAAAAAATAAATGTAGTTCATGGGAGTGAAAACCTCCTGTGCCCGGATGACTTAATCAAAATTGCCAGGCTGGGAGTTGTTGATCAAAATAAAGAAATAGAAAGGATAGAAAGAGAATCAGAATTGAGCAATAAAGGGGAGCTGGAAAAAATTCTGAGGAAATATACGAATAGTTATTCGAAAAGAAAGAATGATTGCGGCAAGGTCCAATCACAATATGAACATGTGATTCAAGGAGGAATTCCCCCTCCTCAGAGACAATATAAAATTAACAGCTTAGCAGAAAGAGAAATTGCCGAGACAATTAAAGAGCTGACAGAGCAAGGAATTGTCAGGAAGCTGTCAAAAGGCGAATTATCGCCGACGAACGCTCCGTTGCAAGCCGTCCCGAAAGCCGACGGATCGTGGAGACTGGAGATTAGTTACTAATTATAAGGCCCTGAATAAAGTTACTGTACCTGATAATAGATATTTAATTAACTGCGGTGAAGTGAGTGCAGAAATAGGCAAAGAGAAAAACTGGCTGTCAAAAATTTATCTAGCTAATGGATTTTGGAGTATCCCTCTGGCGAAGGAGAGTCAATTAAAGACTGCCTTCACTTTTGGGAGTGACCATTACGTATGGTCAAGAATGGCCCAAGGCCTTCGTAATGCGCCAAACGAATTTCAAGCAGTAATAAAGAAAATATTATCAGGAATTCCAGTTACAGTATATATTGATGATATTCTGATATCGTCAACGAATGAGGCGGAACACCTGAGACTGCTAGAACAGACACTAGACAGAATCACAGAGGCTGGTCTAAAACCTAGCCTGAAAAAGATGGAAATCGGAAAACATGAAGTAGATTTTCTAGGATTTAA
>NW_015507191.1:28920-29358 GCF_001515645.1 Sinocyclocheilus grahami
AAACTTCAGGAAGTAACAGAGTTATTTCAAAAATTGCATGATGAATTAAACCATCCAAGTGTAAACATGATACAAGTGGAACTTAGATTAAGAAATCTAAATATTCCAAACTGGCGAACTCGCTATAGGGAAGTGAGGAAAGAATGCCAGGTCTGCAGAAAATTTATGACAGCAAAAGGCTGCATAGAGAGCGAGCTACCAAAAGCGTTTCCAGGGCAGGAAGTAAGCATTGACTTCGCAGGTCTGCTAAGACCATGCACGCGCAAAGGAAACTGTTATTTCCTGCTTGCTATTGACAATCATACCAAAAACAAAATGGTTTGGCCCATGAGATCTGCACTCGAAGAAAAAGTAGTGGAATGCTTAAAAGAGTGGATTAAATAGCGCGGGAAGATGCTCAGTATCCGAGCGGATAATGCACATAATATAAGCGGTAAA
>NW_015507191.1:29368-30502 GCF_001515645.1 Sinocyclocheilus grahami
GATAACCTCACAGAGCGGTGAAATCGAAGGGACCGCCCAGCTAGCGGAGGTGACAGCTGTAGAGCGAGCCACACATCACAGGCAACTGAGGCCGCTGAGGGAAACAGGCAGGTGGATAAAATGATAGGGCGCGTGAAACTTCAGGAAGTAACAGAGTTATTTCAAAAATTGCAAGATGAATTAAACCATCCAAGTGGAAATATGATACAGGTGGAACTTAGATTAAGAAATCTAAATATTCCAAACTGGCGAACTCGCTATCGGGAAGTGAGGAAAGAATGCCAGGTCTGCAGAAAGTTTATGACAGCAAAAGGCTGCATAGAGAGCGAGCTGCCGAAAGCGTTTCCAGGGCAGGAAGTAAGCATTGACTTCGCGGGTCCACTGAGACCATGCACGCGCAAAGGAAACTGTTATTTCCTGCTTGCTATTGACAACCATACCAAAAACAAAATGGTTTGGCCCATGAGATCTGCACTCGAAGAAAAAGTAGTGGAATGCTTAAAAGAGTGGATTAAATGGCGCGGGAAAATGCTCAGTATCCGAGCGGATAATGCACATAATATAAGCGGTAAACTAGTAGAAGATTTCTGTAAGGAGAATAAAATAATACTAGTGAAAAGCATTCCTTACAGGCCTGAAACTAACGGGATCGCAGAACGTGCTATTAGGTCTGTGAAGGAATGGTTTGGAAAGAATAAAAGCCTCGGAGAATGGGATACGCTTATTGATAAATGTTTATTGCATCTCAACAGGTGTAATGCAGTGAACTTGAAGGAAAGGGAAATTGCTGAGAATTCGAAGTTTGAAGTCGGAGACGAAGTCATTATTACCAGACGGAGGAAGGTAGGCAAGTTCACAGAAGGCGCGGGGGTAATTGATACAGTTAAAACAATTACGGGGTCTAATATGGTCGAGTTACAGAATAACGGTATTCTTAGTAACAAGGACCTAATAAGAAAATAGGAAATGGAAGCGATAATAGCTATCGTAAATCGAAAGGGATTAATACGGGTGGAGCACGGCAAACATGGATCAAGAGCTTTTTTATGGCTAGAACCGGCGATGGAAAGACTTCTAGGCTTTGACGGGGTAAGTGACAAAGTCGTAGAATCCGCGGTAAGACCATATTGCTGT
>NW_015507191.1:30512-33523 GCF_001515645.1 Sinocyclocheilus grahami
TTGACCAGTGGAGCCTGATTCTGAATGATAATCAGCTGGACTGGCAAAGGAAAAA
The DNA here is from genome assembly GCF_001515645.1 of Sinocyclocheilus grahami. Classification (NCBI taxonomy): domain Eukaryota; kingdom Metazoa; phylum Chordata; class Actinopteri; order Cypriniformes; family Cyprinidae; genus Sinocyclocheilus; species Sinocyclocheilus grahami. Next base: position 30,568 of record NW_015507191.1, read on the forward strand.
ACAGAAAAGGGAAGAAAAGATGACTAAATATCACAGAACACCATAAAAATCTCCCGAAATATTTTACTGATGGCAGTGAAAGGGCAGGGAGAGTACAATGGGGCTATTTAGTCAAACAACACGGGCAGCTGATAACCTCACAGAGCGGTGAAATCGAAGGGATCGCCCAGCTAGCAGAGGTGACAGCTGTAGAGCGAGCACTTCAAAAGGCCGCTGAATTAGGACATAATGAAATTGTGTTAACCAGCGATTCTGAATATGTCACGGATGGCATCAATCAAGAACTAGAGAAATGGAAGACTAATGATTTTCACACTGCTCGAAGCAAGCCCATGGCGCATAGGGAACAGTGGAAAAGCATAGCCGCTCTGTTAGAAAAAGTAACAGCCCACACTTATCACCAAACGAGCCACACATCACAGGCAACTGAGGCTAGGCATCCTTACTTAGGTATGCGAGAACATGAGAGGGGTGCATTTATGGACGCAAGGGTCCCCATGCTACCCAGAGATAGGGAAGAGCTTAAGGAGAGGGCTCTTTTGGAAAGAGAATTCATCCGAGAAATAAAAAAAGAAAAGAAAGATTGCGAGAAAGATTTGACCCTAACGGACTTAGAGTCCACCCGGTGGCATCTGACGCTTTGGCATGAGCCGATCTTGAGATGTTTTCCTGAAGTGGACCTGAAACAGGGGTCCAGGGGAAAAATCGCTTGGGTATATGTCAAACTAGGCGAACAATGGCAGGTCCGTAGCTGGGGTAATCTAGCTATCGAATTAGCCCAAGGAGGCAGATGGGAGGATAGCCCGCCTTATCATAAAGATTACAGAGGGACGCAGCCGCGTTCTAATATCACGAAAGAGAAGAGGCGATCTACTAGGAAGGAGAAGTTTGTGCAACTAACAGTGTCGCCTGCGAACGACTTAGAAAAGCATAAGGTTTGGTGTCCAGAAGATGAGATATTCATAACTGGGGTTCTTTATGATAACGAACAGGTCACAGAGGAACCGAAGGATATTTTCACTATTGTAATGCATTTTAAAATAAATGTATTATCATGTGCGCATCCAGACTATGACTGGATCGGGGGAATACAAGTGGAGTTGCACGAGAAGCAACCCGAAGTGAAGGTGGTACGGCAGGGAATCTTGAGGAGGTCTAGACGGCTCTTAATTGGGCCTAAGAACTAACCTATGCTTGCAGAGAGATGAACAGAACGCCGTCGCTGGAGAGTATCACGGAGGAGCTCGGAAGCTCGGAGAATATCATTAAAAAATTGAGGAGACAGCGACGAGTCTGCAAATGGATGAGTATAATATTATGGATTTTATTATTTTATTATTTAATATTATTAATTTTAATTAGGGTGAGCTTTCTGTTAGAATGGGAAATAATGTTAGGCGATATTATTTTGGCCGAAGTAAAAGTAGAGAGACAGAATGTCTCAGGATTCGAACTGTCTGTGTGGTGTACCAAGAAAGGAAAAAGAAACGAAATAGAAAATAAAACAAAAGATTTTTGGAAATGGTTAGATAACCTAAATACAGGCAAAAATATGTATTACATGGTCAGAACGCCAAAGGTTAAATTGAAAAGTACGGTGAAAATGAAATATTGGCACAGTAACGAGGTAGAAATATTTGAAGAAAATAGTTTTATCAAGGAACGGGAAGGAAATAAAACTATGAAATATTTTTTAGGACCAACATACAGGACTAGTTCGAGTGAAGAATTAGGGGGATGCTGGATATTTCGTTCAAGTAAGAATTTCAACCCGTGGAAACTAGGCCAATGTAAATATAAAGGAACAATGAAAAGAAATAAAAGGGATAAAACGCAAGAGAAAATAAAAAGTGCAGGTATAATAAAACGAAATGCAGAAGAGTGGATAAAAAGTAGCCGAATGTTAAACCCAGAGGGCGAGTATACTTTGTTAACTACAACTAGAGACCGGTTGGTAGGCTCGCTAAAAACAGGTTACGCAGAGCTGGAGACCAGATCTGAATCTGGAATCAGCCTAGAATTAAATAAAACAGTTCCATGGATATGGACGAAGAGAATGGCCATACAGAAGTTTGTGCAACTAACAGTGTCGCCTGCGAACGACTTAGAAAAGCATAAGGTTTGGTGTCCAGAAGATGAGATATTCATAACTGGGGTTCTTTATGATAACGAACAGGTCACAGAGGAACCGAAGGATATTTTCACTATTGTAATGCATTTTAAAATAAATGTATTATCATGTGCGCATCCAGACTATGACTGGATCGGTGGAATACAAGTGGAGTTGCACGAGAAGCAACCCGAAGTGAAGGTGGTACGGCAGGGAATCTTGAGGAGATCCAGACGGCTCTTAATTGGGCCTAAGAACTAACCTATGCTTTCAGAGAGATGAACAGAACGCCGTCGCTGGAGAGTATCACGGAGGAGCTCGGAGAAGCGAAAGATATCATTAAAAAATTGAGGAGACAGCGACGAGTCTGCAAATGGATGAGTATAATATTATGGTTTTTATTATTTTTAGGAATAATATTATTAATTTTAATTAGGGTGAGCTTTCTGTTAGATGGGAAATCATGTTAGGTGATATTATTTTAGCCGAAGTAAAAGTAGAAAGGCAGAATGTCTCAGGATTTGAACTGTCTGTGTGGGGTACCAAGAAAGGAAATAGAAACGAAATAGAAAATAAAACAAAGGATTTTTGGAAATGGTTAGATAACCTAAATACAGGCAGAACTATGTATTACATGGTCAGAACACCAAAGGTTAAACTGAAAAGTACAGTGAAAATGAAATATTGGCATAGTAACGAGATAGAAATATTTGAAGAAAATAATTTTATCAAAGAACGGGAAGGAAATAAAACTATGAAATATTTTTTAGGACCAACATACAGGACTAGTTCGAGTGAAGAATTAGGGGGATGTTGGATATTTCGTTCAAGTAAGAATTTCAACCC
>NW_015507191.1:33996-40761 GCF_001515645.1 Sinocyclocheilus grahami
TCTCCCTTGGACATTTAAGAAGAGTAAACTGGCGAATAAATATGAGATGAGTTATGGAGCTGAAGGAGTAGTGAGAGTAGTGGATAAAAACCAGAGATGGAAATTATTCCACGGGCCTGCGTATATTGCAATTAATAGCATGCTAAGGTACCGGGTCCCTAAAGGTGGTAACAATGTGCCGCTGACAAAGCTAGATGCAATAACGATGGATGATTTATCATTGACTATTGATAGAAAAGACTGGAAGGAAAATTGGTGCAAAGGTAAGGATAAAAACTATTACTTGGGGTTAGACTGGTTAAAAAATGACCTCTGTAATAGCAGTACGCAAATTAAAGGTCACAAGGTCTTTGGTGGGCCGCGATGGTACGAAAGTCCCGAGGAATTCCTAGAAAAAGGAATATCAGGGGTAAAAACGGCCGCTAAAGCTGTATTTAATTTTGTTACAACATGTGGACTGGGTTGGTTGGCTTCCTGGTTAGTGCCGGCTGGTATGTTCTTTATGGGGGACTAATAATATTAGGCTTAGTATTATTGTTTATTGTGGTGAAATGTCTCTGTGCATCTGTAGGACAACGACTGTTATCACGGAAAGAGAATTATTGTTCATTGTGGTGAAATGTCTCTGTGCATCTGTAGGACAATGACTGTTATCACGGAAAGAGAATAAAAAGGACGAATTAGCTGTTCTAGAGAAGATAATAGATTTTCAAGCTAAGGGGCACAGACGTTTCAGAAGAAGGACAAAGAGCGTAACGGAAAAACCTCTGCTGTAAGACAGTTACAGAAGAGGAAATAGGAGGAGTTAAGCCGTTAGAAGAATAAGGAGAAAAACTCACGAGGCGAGCGCTCACACTCACTTGCGACTGAAAACAAAGGAACATTTGGGTAATTGAGGGATATAATTTGGAAAAAATCATTTTGAATTTAAACCAATTGCTGCTAAAAAAGTCCAACAGAGATCGAAATTGATAACGATAAAATGGCATCCAACGATTCAATAAGCGGGTCAACGAATGAGACTAACAGGCAGCCTGACGAGAACTCCACGGGTTCTTCAGATGACCTTTTGCAGGTTTGTGGGGAAACAACAGCTTATATAATTTGGATGATCCTTGAGGGTTTGAACCGAAATCTCTGGTGGCATCTTCTTCTTAGTTGTATACAGATCGGTAGGATTGTATTAATGAAGAAATTAAGTCGAATAATTTTAGTCTGCTCCCTAATGATGGTGTCAGAAGGGTGGCAGAATCTACTGGAATCAAGAGGGGCTTTAATCCTGTTCTTATCAAGCCTAAGTAAAATGATTGTCGACATTGTTGGTATAATGATAAAAAGGAATTAAATAGTTTATTGGGGGGAGCTAATTATTATAATGAAACAAGACAAAGAGGAGGATGAAATTTTATATAAATGGAGGCATCACAGGGGTGATCAATATTGTTTCGAGTGTAAAAGTCACACTGGGAAAGTGTATTTAGAATTAATTGATGGCCAACGCCGATGTATAATGTGTATGAATAATCCTGAAACAGTGGTTCAAAATGGTTTTAAAGGTTTTGTTTCGGTGTGGCAATTAGCTCATGCCATGAGTGTAAGAGTTGGGGTAGACATCAGAATCGAATTAAGAGTATGTGGTTTTACTGAAATGATGTTAGAAACAGACAATTATGGAATGTATGTTATACCTTGGTGGATAAAATTATGTATCCCCGGACGACAATATAATAGACCAGAATTTATAAGTAAAGTACCAAGAGTTGTATTTCAAATTATCGAATTGAGACAGATGAGAGAGATTAGTATTGAAGGTAATGTAAAAGAAGAAATAGTCAATACAGGACAATTTGGACTTTCTTTCTTTGATGATTGTCGCCTTTTCTACAGATGGCTGCAGTAATTGTGAGGGAAGACAGCCGAAAGGCTGGGATGACTTTCGAAGCGTTTCTGGAAGTGATTAAACTCACATCGGATTCGCTAGAGAAAGTCTACTTTTCATCCGAGGTGCTGGAGACATATGTGGAAAAGGATGGACAGAGTCAATTGTTCATCAATAAGTATCCAAACAATGAATATGAGCTAAAAAGACATCAATTTTGTGAAGTTACCTTAATCAGGAGAAAAGGAAATATTTTTGATGTATATGTTGAAAAATGGTTTACTAGTGAAAGAATTGGGTATGTGATTATGGGAGCAGCGACTGCGCAAAAATTTCTAATGAATCATCTGTAGAAGTTGGCGAATCCCATAAATCGCTGTAATTCCTTGACTGTGCGTGGTAAAGGCCACTCCAGTACCGCCCTGACCTTGCTCTCATCAATGGCCACGCCCTCCTGACTGATGATATAGCCGAGGAATGAGGTGGAAGTCTGATGAAACTCACATTTCTCAGCCTTGGCATATAGCTGGTACTGAATGAGGCGTTTTAGGACAGATCTCACGTGTTGAAGGTGTTCCTCTAGAGCAGTGTTTCCCAACCGGGGTGCCGAAAATTAGTTCACTGCTCAGGTTTCACTTTCACATGGTGTGACGCTCTGCGTATTATCCCGCTCTATGCGTGTGTGCTCCGCTCAGTCGCTCACGGCCCATGTGAGTGCTCCACTCATATACTGTTCATGCTCATCGGAACAGCAAAGTCCACTCAAAAATTGAGCCGACAGGAAACATAGATGTAGTACAGTATTGTTTCTATCTGCAATAGCCCTACTGCGCTGTAACATGGTGTGGTATATGGGCAACTCTGGTAACACTGCCCTCTCATTCCCTGATCTGCTAACCACTATGTTATGCTCACGTGTTCTGATAATAATAGCTTTCTAAGACTAAACATTATTTGGATAATTGGTAAAAAAAAAAGTTAAATATCTTAACCTTACTGTTAGACCTACCTGAAAAACTAAAAAGCAATTTATTTAATTCGAAGGCCTGTCGTTATTTTTTATTTGTGCTATCATTATTAATTTCTTTATTTGTTCTTATTTTATTACTGACTGCTTACTTGTCATTTTTTGTTCAATTCAAAGTTTGAAATCAAGCTATCTCGTGCTACTGCACCAAAATTTACCCCACTGTAAAATAAAAAAAACACAGAGTGAGCGAAAATTTGTGAGCTAGCTAGTTATAATGGTAATTAAATAATGTTTACATATGTATAAAAGCCTACATTAAAATCTGTCATATAAATTGGTCTCTTCATTAGAAATTAGCCTACTGATTGCCACCATTGTTGGACAAAATTTTTTAATAATATAAAAAATATCTGTATGACATTATATCCTGCAGTTCTTCCCTGCTGTACCGAATATCTATACTTTTCAAATTATCATATCGATGTTAGAAATTAAAATATTGTGACAAAATTAATTTTGTAGGGTGCCACAAGTTTGTTAAAATTTCCAAAGGGTGCCGCGACTAAAAAAAGGTTGGGAAACACTGCTCTAGAGTGTTAGAATATATCAGAATATTGTCAATATATACAATTACTCATCGATCTAGCATGACATAGAACATAATTGATGAAAGATTGGAACACTGAGGGACTGTTGGACAGGCCGAACGGCATAACTGAGTATTCATAGTGACCTGTGGAAGTAGAGAATGCTGTCTTCCATTCATCTTCCTCCTTGATTCGGATCAAATTATAGGCACTACGTAGGTCCATCTTAGTGAAGTATTTGGCCTGACGGAGCTGCTCAAGGGCGGAAGGAACTAGAGGTAAGGGGTACCTGAACTTGACAGTTATATCATTGAGTCCGCGGTAATCAATACAGGGTCAGAGGCCTCCATCTTTCTTTTTAACAAAGAAGAATCTGGCTGATGCGGGTGAGGTTGAAGGCTGATAAAACCTTTGGTTAACTCCTCTTCTATGTAGGCTTTCATGGCTTCTGATTCAGGTTGAGATAAAGGGAAAATTCTACCCTTAGGGGGTGTGGTACTGGGGAGCAGTCACTAGAGCGGTGTGGTGGTAACTGAGAAGCTTTGATTTTGCTGAATGCTTAAGTGAGGTTAGCGTATTCGGTGGGTAAGCCTGGAATGTCTGGGTTCTGCTCAGTGAGGATGATGGATTGTAATGGTAGTGGAGTGATGGGAGTTAGACAGTGCTTATGGCAGGTGTTGTCCCAATGAATGATCTGACTGTCCCTCCAGGAGATGTGAGGGTTGTGACTGCGTAGCCATGGTAAGCCGAGAATTATTGGATTGTTGGGTGAAAAGATGATGTAGAATCTGATGTTTTCATAATGCAATGCTCCCATCTGCATGTGAATTTCCTCCGTGAGGTGGGCAATTTTGCCCTTTCCGAGGGGTCGGCCGTCTTAATGCCTCCACTGCCAAACGAGATTCACAAGGAGTTAATTTCAAATTATGTTGTTGAGCGAATTCAGCAGAGATGAAATTACCAGCAGCTCCTGAATCTAACAAGACATTTGTAGAAATCATTTTATCTCCGCTGGTGAGAATTGTATGAATTCTGAGACTGGAAGTAGAATGACTGAACTGAAAACAGGAACTCACTGATTTAGAATTTGGGTTGAGAGGACGAAAGGGGCATGATGTTTTGAGATGGTGAAGAGGAATATAAATGCAATAAAAGTTGCATAAGCAAATCACATAAACAGCTTCTAATGTTTCACTCAGAATATGAACAATAGTCTGTTTGTGGAAATCAGGAAAAGGTTTGGGGATCTTCAAAGTATGTATTCTTTACAAATACTTGCAACCTATGCATTCTGTAGGATCAGTATGGGATGATACATCAACAAAATATAAGTAGAGTCATTAATTCTCACTATATCATTTTTATAACTGTTGATGGTCAGCTAACTATGCTAGGGATACCAAAACTTGCTTACACAAAACAAGCCAAGATTTTACCCCCAAATGACTGACAGTTCCTTTAAAGTCAAGCCAACTTAGCAACTTTGTCGCTAGATCTAGCGACATTTCAGACCCCTTTAGTGATTTTCTTTTTAAAAAAGTGCCTAGCAACAAATCTATGTGACTTTTGGACAAACCTTAGCAACTCTCCAAATGTTGCAGTACTGTCCTGCGAGGCGAGGTCTTGTGTTCCCGGTACAGTGTCTGCTCTGTTCAGTGAGCGCCGGCTGAGAGGTGCAGCACATTCCATTGACCACATGGCAGCTGACAAAAGCTGTCTCCCAAAGTTAAGTGCGCCCACTTTGAAGCCTCCAAAGTGCACGAAGGACCCTCCGAAGTGCGTGAGATGCTCCGCCTTCACAGGATTTCCTAATTGTGACACCAGAGGTTCCCGATTACAGCTTTGTCGCATAGCAACGGTGCGAGAGGAGAGCTGACGTGAGGACAATCCTGCCAGGATAGGTGGAGCCAGAATTGCTAATTTTAGTTTTTATGTTTTACGTCATAATGGAGGAGACGGTGATGTACCTCAGGCTTAGCCAAGACCGAAGCCAGGTAAGTTACACTGGTTTGCTGCGTCCTTTGTCGGATTACAACTTTAAATGCAGGAATTAGCTTGGAGCTTACTTGAATAATGTAATGATAAATATGAAAAACTACAAAATACGCACACACACACACACATAGCAGTTCAAATGCTGACTGATATCTTACAAATGTGCGATTTTATATAGTTTATTGTCTTGACCAGGTGATCATATTGTCACGGGAGGAGCACACGACAGACACAGTGGGTGTGGCGTCAGGCCTCGGAGAGGCTTTTATTGACCAAAATAATAAAACAGTGTCCAGATAAGGGAATAAAGTGTCCAAAATAAACAGGGGATCTGGTGTCCTCGTCGTGCTGCCGGGTTAGTGAAGGTGGGGCAGTGTTCAGGAAGGAAGGGTCCAGGTAAGGGGCGGAGTCCGGCGGCCGCACGCGCTCCCCTCTCCAGTCCGGGGCTCCATTTGGTTCAGGTGTGCCCCATCGCACGCCGCCAGCCCTGGCTGTTCCAGCACCCCTCCTCTCTCACGCACCCACTCCCGTCGGGAGCCTGGCGAAGGGCGGCGATTAAGGGACGGGGTGATGATGATAATTAGGGGGAGGCAGCCGACTCGTCACAATATGTAGACAGGTTTGAAACCCGGATTTTTAAGCAGTTAAGCATAAAAATAAAACTGTGAATAAAAAAAAAATTGCGCATTGTACAGCTCAATGTTCAGTAGCAGCTGTCACAGCTGAACAGTGCTCTATTTGACGGTCCGAGTCCTTCAGATGCAGCCTTTGATATAGTTAGCAACAATGTGTTGTAGCGTCTGCGTAAAATCATGCATGATCTTTAGGTGTTTATGGCTTAAGAGACCCCTTTTAGCCTTTTGACATTTGCATATAAATTACAGTTCTGGTCAGAGATGTTATGTTTGTATAGGGGTTTTAAATTGCCAAATGGTTCCTCGCCGTCGAGAAGATTCTAACCAGCCCCCACTATCATCTCCCCCATCTGACTTCAAACACTGTCCAAAAGAGCTGAAAATGGCCAGGCAACTGGGCCTGGCTGGCCAAGTAAACTAACACACACACAAATACACACACACATAAAGACCGTTACTCTATTATACTCTACAAATATATCTGGTATATTGCATGTGTTGTTTGTACGTTCCCCTATTAGATTAGCTGAGTTACCACTTGTTATTTGTATTAGTTAAAGCCATAAAACACTGATATTCAGGTGTATGTATGTATCTTTGGTTTAATCTATTCCAAATGTTTGTTTCTTGGTATCAATATTATCTGCTTTTCATTCCTCGAACAATGATGTACAGTATGTGATTGTGAAACGCATCATA
>NW_015507191.1:41736-47622 GCF_001515645.1 Sinocyclocheilus grahami
GACCAAGCAAACTAACACACACACACAAACACCCACACATAAAGACATTTCTTTATTTTAGACTATAATCAGTTATAATTGTATCTGGTATATGCATGTGTTGTGTGTACGTTCCCCTATTAGATTAGCTGAGTTACCACTCGTCATTTGTATTAGATAAAGCCATAAAACACTGATATTTAGGTGTATGTATGTATCTTTGGTTTAATCTATTCCAAATGGTTGTTTCTTGGTATCAATGTTACCTGTTTTTCATTCCTCGGACAATGAGGTACAGTATGTGATTGTGAAACGCATCATATGATTTGTACTATATTTTGGGTTAAAACTACAGAAGTTCCAGACGTGCCATAAAACATGCAAATGAGCCATAAACAAGAGACAAAGAAAGTTTCTCCCGCTCAAAATTCATGCCTCTTATTGGCCAGTCCACACAGAATAGGAATTCTCAAAAGCGATTAGCCCGAAATAATCTTTGCTCAGAAACTCTTCTTCGTTTGAGACAACACCTCTCCAAGACTCTCAAGATCTCACTCTTGAGTTTTATTTTCCGGCAGTTTTTATCTTCAAGTAACGTTAGTCGCTGTGGACTTTTCCTTCTTCAGAAGAACCAGAAGTAAAAACTTCCAGCTGACTCCTCACGAACTCATCAAAAGACCTCCGTTATCTACCGCATCCGGACTCTTCTTCAGCAATCGAAACCAATGCAAGTAACCGCTTGAAATTATTTAGATGCGTGTTTAAGTTTCAGTCCCTTTTAAGGTGATTTTTGGATTCTCTGATGATTTTCAAAGGTTGTGGTTAAGTGATGTGAAATACTGCCATTCTTTTCTATTCTCTCCCATTTCCTTACTTTGTTTCATTCTGTGTATATATGTTTTAGTTAGTTATATGTTAGATATAGTTTCATTTATTAAATCCCTTATATTCACAACGGATTGTCTCTGTTTGCTGCTCACAGTTCGAAGTCAATGAATGTGTGAACCCTTGCTACATTTTGCTAGATTACTGCGAGCACTGCACACAGAAGGACAGTTTATTGTTCCATGGCCAGAAAAATAAACATTCCTTGAATTGATAAATGATTATATTGTCTGCTCGGTGGACGGACAGATCAAATAATTGTAATATTGATTCTGCTACAGTTAATTCGAAGATATAATCTAAATATTTATTATGAATCATAACCAGTTATAATTCGTCATAAATATTCCCCTTTTTAGAGCTAATAAATAATAAAAACCCTTACAGTGTTAATATTGTGACAAAATAATGATACTTTCATTTTCAAAATAATCAGAGGTGGACTGTAAGGAAATACATTCATTAAATATTCTCGAACAAATATGAAGTACTATGTTTTCTTTTTTTCTTACAGACAGCAACACTACAAAAATATGGTATTTTACAACATGATGCATTGTTGTAGATTAAACTACCCAACAACTTTAAATGTAATAACCTTGAACATATTCAGAAGGAAAATGCAACATACACATCAGTGCAGCAGTAATATTAATGCAAAACCATCCTGACCAACTAAGTTTTTTAGAACAATACTGTGCATACCTTTATTTTACTCTCAATACCTTAAGGCTATTAGAGTATGCAAGATAACAGTTTTACTTAAAGGATAGTTCACCCAAAAATAAAAATTCTGTAATCATTTACTCGCCCTCAAGTTGTTCCAGGTTTGGAATTTTCATTTTTGGGTGAACTTTCTCTTTAGCTAAGGTTTTAAATATGACTAGTAGCATTTCCCCAATGTGGTATTAGTAGTTACTAAAAGTAGTTTACTAAAGTACCTCAATATTTCTTCTACTATTTACGTTGTGATAGCTCTAAACAGTTTCTCTTTTCCTTCTTTCTCTAAATCAGACCAGAGCCCTGTACTGCTGGATAAAGTTGAATGTACCAGCGCTGGACAGGTTTTTAATGGTTTTCGGCTGAGCAGGGAGGCCCTGACAGTGCTGCTGGATCTTCTGAGAAGTGAACGGCAACAGTGATGAGGTGCCACAATCCAGACCCTCGTGTTTCTCTTCTGTCTGCCAGTGGTACATCATACAGAGTGGTCTCCAGAGTGTTTGGCATGCCTCATTCCACTGTCACCGCATTGTCCTCTGAGTCACTGAGGAGGTGCTGGCCATTCACCAAGAGATTCACCTCCTGAAGACCCCAGAACACATGGAGGCAGGGCTGGGCTTACAATTGATGTTGTTTTTCTGATGTTAAACCTAAGCTATCTTGTAAATAGTTGTAAAAAGTACTTTCAGTAATGTATAGAACAATTTGTTTTAATGTGTAAAAAAAAATTATTGACAGAACTAAAAAAATAAACGTATAGAAGAATGTTTTGTGAAAAAATTATAAGCTGCATTAAAAAAAATGAAAAATGTACATAATTACTTCTCTTTTATTAACATGTGAATATGCAAAACAAGAATACAAAATGTACAGAAAGTACTCAGGCTCATTTACAAATAAATTACACTACAAAAATGGATAATGTATACAACTTATTCATTTAATTTTTAACTTACATCACAAAAATAAACGACAGAAATTAGGTTGTTTCATTGACAATGTGACATTTAAAAAAAGATATTGAAAAACTGTAATGTACCCATTTTTTCACTGCTTTCTCTTGCCTAATAGAGAATGGCTAATAAATAATGTATTTGTTAAGAAATAACAAGAAGAGAAAACCGTCTCTCCATTCTCTCCCTGCTCTCCTGTGCTCTTCTCTCCTCTGTCTCTCTCTCTCTCCTGTGCTCTTCTTTCCTCTCTCTCTCTCTCTCTCCTGTGCTCTTCTCTCCTCTGCCTCTCTCTCCTGTGCTCTTCTCTCCTCTGCCTCTCTCTCCTGTGCTCTTCTCTCCTCTGTCTCTCTCTCTCTCTCTGTGCTAGTGCATGCTGGGAGTGAGTGTGGACGGAGCCATTTGGCGTGGGTGAGAGTATCTCTCTGTTGGAGTGAGTTTTCTTGTTTCCTGGGATTTGTTTCCTTTCTGTCAAGTGTAGGGTTAGTTAAAGGTTTATTTATCCCTGACTTCGGTCGGTGGGTGGGGATAATGGGGTTGGAAGCGGGATATTTCTCGCAGTTAACACTCAGATATGGTTGTAAATGCATGCCCGATGCCCAGGTGTCAGTGGAGGATTGTCTGATAGCCGTGAGTGCGGCAGTCAGTGGCACTAATATCAGATCTGCCTCCCGTATGAATAAAGCCATCGTGTTCTTTCTCAGTGAAAGCCAAATGGTGGATGACTTTATTGAAACTGGGTTGATAATCAAATACACTTTTGTACCTGTATTGCCTCTGTCAAGCCCGTCCAAGAAAGTTGTTTTATCGAACGTACCCCCGTTTGTTAAAATTGAAAAACTAGAGCAAATACTCCAGAGGTACGGCAAAATAGTGAGTCCTATTAAAATGATTCCACTCAGATGTAAAAATCCTGATATTAAACATGTAATGTCTTTTCGGCGTCAGGCTTTTATGATTTTGAATTCTCAGAGTAATCCGTTAAATCTGTCGGTGAAACTAAGCATTGATGGCAAAGATTACACTATCTTTATTAGCTCAGACTCGATGAGATGCTTTGTTTGCGGTGCTTTTGGACATGTTAGACAAACTTGCCCAAATCGATAAAGGCCGGCAGGCCTTCCTGCGGCTCCAGCTGCAGATGCGGAGAACAGCGAGAGGGCGGCTGGCGCGGATGTTGCTTTGGCTGCTGGGGTATCAGAACCCCAGCCGGGCGAGGCGTTGTCGGCGCTGTGTGACTTGCCCGAGAGACCGGCGCTGGTTGCCTCTAAAGACGGCCTGGTGCAGGCTGATGAGGAGGCGGCTGGGCCGAGTCATGTTCCCGCTGTGCCGCAGGCAGAGATGAGCCCGGAACAGGTGTGCTTGCAGTCCGTGCCTGAGACCAATTCTCTTTGTTTTGGAAAACAAACGCAGCCTGACAAAACTGAGAGTAACACAATTATTGATGACACATTTAATCCGAGTCAAGATGACATTTCATCTCAAGAACTTGTGGATTTAAAGCTACAAATGGATGATTCTGACAAGGAATGTGAAAAAGACACAGATATAATGGACAACGACGCGATGGATTCAGAGCCTGCCTCTGGAGGTACGACTAAACTTTATTCTGTTCAGCAGATTAATAACTTTCTTGATATTACAAAGGGGCTTCGCAAAACCAAAATTGAGTCATATTTTCCTGATTTAAAAGTGTTTTTGCTGTCTGGTACAATGGCTATGAGAAAAGCTTCCTTTGATGAGCTTGACAAACCCAAACGGTACCGTCTTAAAAAGCTTCTTAGTAATGTCAGAAGTTCCTTAAATGTACAAGGTAAAAAATGAGTATGGCTTGGTTACCTGAAAAATACTCTTGCGGATTGGTGTTATTGAGTGTCTATTTTATATTTATTTTCATGGCACCTTTGAGAATTAGTTCATTGAACATTAATGGGTGTCGTGATGCTACGAAAAGGGCTAGTCTTTTTGATTATATTATGATGAAGAGTGCCAGTGTGGTATTTTTACAGAAAACACATACAGATTTGAATAATCAAATACAGTGGTTGAGTGAATGGAAGGGTCAGGCGATCTTGAGTCATGGCTCTAGTGTCAGTGCAGGGGTGGCTATATTGCTGCCACCTGACTACAAAGATCAACCTGTCAGTATTTTTGAACTAGTTTCTGGTCGATTGCTGAGAGTTGATGTAACTATTCATGGCATTGATTTCTCTTTTGTCAATGTGTATGCACCCAATATTGGGTCAGACCGTGTTATTTTCTATGAAAAACTTAAAACTGCCTTAAGTCATGTTTCTCATGACAGGACCATTGTACTGGCTGGGGATTTTAACTGTACTTTAAGTCATACTTTAGACAGGAACCATTAAGAACCCCACAGTAACTCAGCAGATGTGCTTCGGTCTTTGATTTTTTATCACGATCTTGTTGATGTTTGGAGAGAATAATTTCCTCAGGTTAGGCAATATACCTGGGTGAAAGTAAACTCCAATATGGTATCTGGGGCTAGGCTGGATAGGATTTATGTACAAAAAAGTAAAAGAGACCATTTCCATAAAAGCTGTATATTTCCTACTGCTTTGTCTGATCATCATTTCTTATCTATTGATGTTGTCACTACAGGGAGCACTTTCAAGTATTCCTATTGGAAATTTAATAGCAGATTATTATTAGATCACAACTTTGTGCACTCTTTCACTCATTTCTGGGAGATCTGGAGAGAGAGGAAAACACATTATAAGTCCCTGAGCCAGTGGTGGGACATTGGCAAATTTCAAATCCAATTGTTTGGCCAGAGTTACTCTACTTATATTAAAAGTTCTTTGGACAATAAGATGGCACAGCTCGCACAAGAGATACTTCAACTCAATATTGAAGGGGACGTTGTTGTTACCACTGAGTCTTTGGAACGCAACAAATTTCTTTTGCGGAATCTATTGGAGGAAAGAGCCCAGGAGATGCGTATTCGTGCAAGATTTTTAACTTTTAATAGTATGGATGCTCCTACGTCTTTTATCTTTGACCTGGAGAAGAAGACTGTGGATGAGAAGATTTTAGGCTGTTTAAAACTTCCAGAGGGGAGGAGGATCACTGATGGTCATGGGATTATTTCTTATGCACTGTCCTTTTATGAGGATCTTTACAGAGCTGAACCTTGTGATGAGGAGATGGCTGACCTTCAAATCTATGCTTGATAAACTATTGACTTTTGATGAACTATCTGTAGCTGTTCAAGAGATGTCTTCTGGCAAAGCTCCAGGATTGGATGGACTTACTGCAGAATTTTATAGACATTTTTGGCCTGTCATTGGAAGGGATTTGTTTTCTGTTTTTATGGAGAGTTTTGAAAGAG
>NW_015507191.1:47637-51162 GCF_001515645.1 Sinocyclocheilus grahami
AAATCTATGCTTGATAAACTATTGACTTTTGATGAACTATCTGTAGCTGTTCAAGAGATGTCTTCTGGCAAAGCTCCAGGATTGGATGGACTTACTGCAGAATTTTATAGACATTTTTGGCCTGTCATTGGAAGGGATTTGTTTTCTGTTTTTATGGAGAGTTTTGAAAGAGAGACACTTCCAGTGAGTCTACATAGAGCTGTGGTCACACTATTGCCTAAAAAGGGTGATCTTGAAGACATCAGATGCTGGTGTCCAGTCTCTTTACTCGGAGTTGACTATAAGATACTTTCAAAGTCTTTAACTAACAGAATTAAACTCTAAATTTCCTCAGTGATTAATGCAGATCAATCATACTGCATTCCAGGAAGGACTAGTTTTGATAAAAAAAATTTGATTCAGGACTTGATTTCTTTTGCTAAGGTACACAATCTTAACATTTGATTTGTTTCTCTGGACCAGGAGAAAGCCTTTGATCGGGTGGATCATGGATTCCTGTTTAAGTGCCTTGAGTCTTTTGGTTTCGGTCCATCTATTATTGCCTATATAAGACTCTTGTATACGGATACATATAGCATGCTCAAAATTAATGATACCCTGACAAGACCTTTCGGAGTAAACAGAGGCATAAGGCAGGGGTGTGGTCTCTCAGGAATCCTATATGCCATTGCTATTGAACCTTTATTGGTTGCGCTAAGAAAAAAGCTGGGTGGCATATCAACAGTGTGTCCGTCTACCTCTGATAACTGCTAGACTTAGTGCCTATGCTGATGATGTTACTGTTATCATTAGATCTGCTCAGGATGTTATGGATTTGGGAGTAGCTCTGGAGGTTTTCAGAAAGCCTCCTCCTCTCGAATCAATTGGCAAAAGTGTGCATCCATTTTAATGGGTGAATGGGAGAATGAGGGCCCTCCAGTACTTCCGCAGAACTGTTCTTGGAGTCTGGAAGGATTTAAAGTGCTGGGAGTTTTCCTTGGGACTAACCAATATATTCAGAAGAACTGGGATGGTATTTTTAAAAAAGTTTCTGGACGTTTACAAAGATGGAAATGGATTCTGTCTCAATTGTCATATAGGGGAAGAGTGCTCATTATTAACAACTTGGTAGCTTCCATGATGTGGCATCGCTTAAATGTGCTTGACCCACCAAAAGATTTGTTGCAACGTCTGCAGAAGACTTTTGTTCATTTTTTCTGGGATGGCTACCATTGGCTTCCCCCTGCTGTCCTTTATTTGCCAGTGAATGAAGGGGGCCAAGGGTTGATTGATTTGGCAGCCAAGGTTAAAGCTATGAGGTTAAAGATGGTCCAAAACCTACTCTACCCTGTGGATTTTAGGCCATGGGTGTCGTTTGGTCTGGCTTTGCTCAGAAATTTTGGTGGCTTCTGTCTTGATAGGCAACTGTTTTTAATGTCTTCGTTTGATGGGAATTTCTCAATTAATGTAAAATGTTATGGCTCTGTGCTAAACCTTTGGAACGGTTTTAAACTGATTAGACAGGAAAACAATCATTTTGGTCTTGAAGAACCACTGTTTTACGATTCTCTTCTAGGAGATAATATTTGTACATCTAATACAATAGTTAAAACTTTTTATGGAAAAAAGATTGACCAAAGTTTCAGACTTGGTTAGCACTTCATCTAAAACATGGAGGTCAGTGGTGGACATTTGCAATCAGGCTGGTTTTAGATCAGTCAGGATGGTCGAGCAGCTTATAGGTGGGTTGAAAGCAGCTCTTCCCTCCACACTTCTCCTGTTTGTTAATTGTTTTCTGTCCGGAGGCCCTTCTAGAGTGTTTTTTCCTAAGTTATTTGTGTCTCCCAAGGGTTGGGTTGAAGAGGGTCGGGAAGGAAAACTGTTGAAACTTAACAGATTACAAGAGCTTGATTTTCAGGTTACTGGAAAGAGAGACCTTTATCAGATATGTGTTCAAATTGATTATTTTGAGCATATTAAAGACAGAGGTGATACAAAATGGAGAGGATTTTTAACAGTTCCTGCTGAACTTTCTCCTTCTTGGAGGCTTTTCTATAAGGGTCCTCTACCTAAACGATCTGGTGATTTGCAGTGGAGGCTACTACATTGCCAACTAATTCTCACATTTCTAAATTTAACTTGAATGTTTCGCCATCTTGTATTTTCTATTCATTGCCAGAATCAGTTTTTCATGTTTTCACTGAGTGTTTTAGATGGCTCAGTTGGCTCCAATATTTGCATTGATAAAAGGTTTACTTGGGAACTTGGGTTTTGTTTTTAACAAGACACTTTTTATCTATGGATGTAAGTATTAAAGATGTGTTCAAATGGTGTGCAAACGGAGCTTTACTGGCACTTTGTGAGGATGGGCAAATAATGTTTAATTGGTGATATATCGTTGTCATTTTGATTAGGAGTTTTTTTTTATATGTAGCGTCTGGACCAATCAAACACACAATATATATTTTGTTAGCTATGTTTAACAAATACTCTGTAATGCCCCTCAGTTAACAAGCCATATGAGGACCTATGGACCCTTCCCCCGAAATGCGTAACACCCCAGGAAAGCATAACAGGCCTCTGGTTCCATGGCAACTAAGGCTGATATCACTGGTTTTATTGCTCAAAGGAATGCAAGCAGAGAAAACTCACACCTCATTTACCCTTAGGAAAGACACACAATGCCCAAAAATTGACTATTCTCTAATTAATTAATAGGAAAACCTTTCTTTGAATGAACACACATATCCTTGAGGTCATTGTGTATGTTGTCGTTATATTGTTTATGCCGGCTTATGATGGAACCACTCGTTTCTGTCATCTTACCTATATGTAATCCTACCATGTTTAGTATCTATGAATTAGTCTTCTGATTATCTAAACGAGAGTGTATATTATATGTTGGTACATAAGCAATATATTAGTGTCCTGAGAATCTTTAGTAATTTCGATTCAACTTCCATATGCAAATAACCATGCTTCCACACAAAGAGTCATAAAACTCCCCAGTATTTCCAAACTCACACTTAGGATTTCCGTCTTTCTCATTGGACAAGCCCATCTTGAGAGGCGTGAATCTTCTCAGACCTTAAAGGCCTCACACCAGTGACCCGCCCAGAGTCGGTGGTTTGGTTGAATTCTGAGAAGATGAAAATGTGAGCAAACGCTCCAGGACACCCTAAGTTTTGTGCCAGGCCTTCGGCCTCGACTTTTCCATTCACCAAGATTCTCTGACTCAAACTGGTTCTTTTTCATCAACCAACTTCAGCAAAGATCAACTTGAACCTTCAGATTGCATCAAACCTCTCTTTCAGACAGATGAGACATGCAAGTATTCAAACTTAGTCTTATTAATTGATACATTAGGTATCATTTGCACCTTTTTACAAAGGTGTGTTTGAACTAAGAATCTGATGGTCCCTTCAGGCTGTAGATCTGCTGAATATGCAAATGGTTCCATAACTTCATTCCTTATTTCTCTCCTCTTTACTGCTTAAGATTTAACCCTTTCCTATACCAACTGTATGCGTGTGTGTGTGTGTGTGT
>NW_015507191.1:51286-55177 GCF_001515645.1 Sinocyclocheilus grahami
TATGTGTATGTTAGACCAGTTTAAGTGTTTATGTGTATGTTAGACCAGTTTAAGTGTTTATGTGTATGTTAGACCAGTTTAAGTGTTTATGTAGTATGTTGGACTAGTTTAAGTGCTTATGTAGTTAATAAAGTCTTACTTGTATCACACTTGACGTTGTTCATTGTTTGCTCATAACTGGAGTCACTTAATCATGCAGGTCAAGTAAATATCTACAGCGGATCTAAATATTTATAATCAATTATAACTAGTTATGATTAATTATTCATATTTCCCATGAGCTGATTTGCAACAAATATATATATATATATATATATACTCCTCCTGAACTCATTGCAATGTGATATGTGTGGGGTATAATGTAGCATTTGTTTTTAGATGTTTTAATAAAGTATGTTAAAAGTCAAAAGTCTTCTCTCCTCTTGTCTCTCCTGTGCTCTTCTCTCTTCTGTCTCTCTCTCTCTCCTGTGCTCTTCTCTCCTCTGTCTCTTTCTCTCCTGTGATCTCCTCTCCTCTGTCTCTCTCTCCTGTGCTCTCCAGCTGAATTTTATCAACAATTTTGGAATGTGTAGCATCTGGACCACTCAAACACACAATATATATTTTGTTAGCTAGATTTAACAAATACTCTGTAACACCCCAGGAAGCTGAGCAGGCCCCTGGTCCATAGCAATGCTGACACCCGATACGTTTACGACCTCCTGGAATTTAGGTGAAGAAAATCGCTTCCTTGCCCATAAGGAAAATCCACAAGGGAAGAACTTTTCTTTGCTAATTAATTAATAGGAAAACCTTTCTTTGAATGAACACACATGATCCTTCAAGGCCTTTTTCGGCCTTGACTTTTCCATTCACCAAAGATTCTCTGACTCAACCTGGTCGTTTTCATCAACTAACTTCAGCAAAGATCAACTGGAAAACTTAAGATTGCATCAGGAATCTCTTTCAGACATACGAGACTCGCAAGTATCAAACTTAGTCTTATTAATTGATGCATTAAGTATCAGTTACACCTTTTTACAAAGGTGTGTTTGAACTAAGAATCTGACGTATCCCTCAGGTGTAGATCTGCTGAATATGCAAATGGTTCCATAAAATTAATTCTTTACCTTTAAGTTGTCGACGTGCAGTCCTCTCATTGTTACCAAAAAAGGGAGATTTATGTTTATTGAAAAACTGGAGACCGGTGTCCTTATTTTGTCTGGACTATAAGATACTGTCAAAACGCCTGGCGAATAGAATTAAACATTGTTTACAGTTTTTGATTGAGAAAGATCAAACGTATTGTGTCCCAGATAGGTCGATTATAGATAATATTTTTGTGTTACGGGATTTAGTTGATTATAGCCACCTTAATAATAGTAATCTTGGTATTTTATCATTAGACCAAGAAAAGGCATTTGACAGGGTGGATCATGGTTATCTTTTTAATGTTTTAAAACATTTTGGTTTTGGTGAAGCTTTTTTATCATATGTAAAACTGTTGTATTCTAATGTATTTATCATGATAAAGGCTGGTGGGGGTCGTAGTGCTCCAGTACCTATTGGTAGAGGGATCAGACAAGGCTGTCCATTATCTGGGCAGTTATATAGCCTAATGATTGAACCTTTATTGCTTAGACTTAAAAAAGATTTAAAAGGTGTAGCATTTCAAAATGGACGTGAAAGTGTAAAACTGGTTTTATCCGCTTATGCAGATGATATAACAGTGTTTATCACAAGGCAAGAAGATATTAAAAGTTTAAATAAGAATATTAAGCTTTATGAAAAAGCATCTACTGCTAAAGTAAATTGGGAGAAAAGTGAGGGTTACATTATGGGTTAGTGGGATGAGGTAGGATATCCAAAACTTCCAGGTGGTTTGAGATGGGAAAGGGAAGGCATTAAAGTTTTAGGTGTTTTTATAGGTAATGCTCAATATCAGATGAAGAATTGGGAGGGTATGCTGGATAAGGTATCTGCCCGATTGTCTAAGTGGGAATGGCTATTACCACAGTTGTCATACAGAGGAAGAGTTCTGGTCGATAATAACCTGGCAGCTTCTACACTGTGGCACACATGTATAGTCTTTGATCCACCTGAGCACACTATATGCGAAATACAGAGGAAATTGGTTAATTTCTTCTGGAGTGGTGAACACTGGGTCCGAGCATCAGTGATTTTTTTTGCCAGTTTGCGAGGGAGGACATGGTTTGGTGGATGTTAAGAGCCGTATTTATGCTTACAGATTACAAGCAGCAAAAATATTTCTTTATCATAAAGACTTATTATGGACTTATACAGCATGTGCCATCTTGCAAAGGGCAGGTGGGCTTGGACTTAACAAACATTTGTTTTTAATGAGATTGGAAGATATGGATTTGTCTGGAATTACACCTTTTTATCAGAAGATGATAAATGTTTTAAAGGTGGACAGAAATAGGAGCAGTTTTATTCATTGGACTCCTGAGGAACCTTTGTTTTTTAATAATATGATGCAGACAAGACTTCTGTCCTCAGTGAGTGTACAAGCATGTTTGCTCAGAAATGGGATTGTGAAGCTGGGTCACTTAATGGATAAAGATGGATGGAAATCTGTGGAAACTATTAAGGAAGTGACTGGATTAAGATCGCAGAGACTTGCATCAAAATTGATAGAGGAAATTTCTCTGGCAATACAAGACATTTATGGAGAAAGTACAGCAAGAGGACAATTGTTAAACCAGAGCGACAAACAAGCATTTCCCAGGATTGGTATTTCATCGCTAATGTGTGATGAGAATGAGGGTGAAGTTGCGGATTCAATTTTGAATTTACGGACTCCTCAACTGGATTATTTGGATTGTGCTTCAAAGAAGGCACTTTACCATACAACAGTCAAGGTGATGCATCACAAGTCACTAAAGAGACAAAAGGCTTCAAGATGGCTAGGTTTATTGGGGCTAGATTTCCTTGTAAGAGACAGGTGGAGGACCCTGTACAAACTCCCTGTTGAGAAGCGAACTGCTGATCTGCAGTGGAGGATTATTCACGGGGCCATAGCTACAGACAGACATGTGGCACACCTGAATCCAGCAGTGGGTGGGCAGTGTAGGTTTTGTGGCGAGGGAGAAGATTTAGAGCATTTGTTTTTAAAATGTAGTAGACTAAATAATTTGTTTGAATTACTTATAACTTGGTTTCAAGGGTTTACAGAAGAATTTTCAGATAAAGTATTTATTGGAGGACTGAAATATAGATTTTTATAAGGAAAGAGAGTATACTTATTGAATTATTTAATAGGGACAGCGAAATTGGCCATATGGAAAACGAGGAAAAATAAGGGCCTAGAGTTAGCAGCAACTGATCCTAAAGTAATGTTTATGTGTTTGGTGGTAGCAAGAATAAGAACAGAGTTAGCATATTACAGTCTTATAAATAATGTAAATGCTTTTTGTGAAATTTGGTGTATTAATGAGGTTCTATGTGTTGTACATGATGATCAGTTGGTCTTCAGTTTTTAAATAATATTTATGTTTTTAATTGCATTTTGATGTATTTGGGATGTGATGTTCTAATTAGGAATGTAAGAATTTTTTTAAAATAAAGTGTTTCTAAACCTCTCCTCTGTCTCTCTCTCCTGTGATCCTCTCTCCTCTGTCGCTCTCTCCTGTGATCCTCTCTCCTCTGTCGCTCTCTCCTGTGCTCTTCTCTCCTGTGCTCTTCTCTCCTCTGTCTCTCTCTCCTGTGCTCTTCTCTCCTGTGCTCTTCTCTCCTGTGCTCTTCTCTCCTCTGTCTCTCTCTCCTGTGCTCTTCTCTCCTGTCTCTCTCTCTCTCCTGTGATCTTCTCTCCTCTGTCTCTCTCTCTCTCCTGTGCTCTTCTCTCCTCTGTCTCTCTCTCCTGTGCTCTTCTCTCCTGTGCTCTTCTCTCCT
>NW_015507191.1:55465-68550 GCF_001515645.1 Sinocyclocheilus grahami
TCTCTCCTGTGCTCTTGTCTCCTCTGTCTCTCTCTCCTGTGCTCTTCTCTCCTGTCTCTCTCTCTCTCCTGTGATCTTCTCTCTCCTGTCTCTCTCTCTCTCCTGTGATCTTCTCTCCTCTGTCTCTCTCTCTCCTGTGCTCTTCTCTCCTGTCTCTCTCTCCTGTTCTCTTCTCTCCTGTCTCTCTCCTGTGCTCTTCTCTCCTCTGTCTCTCTCTCTCCTGTGCTCTCCTCTGTCTCTCTCTCCTGTGATCTTCTCTCCTCTGTTTCTCTCTCTCTCCTGTGCTCTTCTCTCCTCTGTCTCTCCTGTGCTCTTCTCTCCTCTGTTTCTCGCTCCTGTGCTGTGCTCTTCTGTACTCTGTCTCTCTCTCCTCTGTCTCTCTCTCCTGTGCTGTGCTCTTCTCTCCTCTGCCTCTCTCTCTCCCGTGCTCTTCTGTCCTCTGTCTCTCTCTCCTGTGCTGTGCTCTTCTGTCCTCTGTCTCTCTCTGAGTGAGCGTTGTGAGCGAGCGTGAGTGGTGACTCTCGTGTGTTTTTTTTTCTCGTTCTTTTTCTTGTTTTTTTTGGGGGGGTTTCGTAGTTTGGATCTTTTTTCTTTTTGGGGTTTTTGCTTTTGTAGGGGGTGGTTTGGAGTGTAGGGGAAGCATGGTGGATGCAGGTGTGCGGGTCTTGAGCTCACTCACGCGTCGTCACGGTGTAAAAGTGGCGTCTGCAGTGAGCGTGGAGAGCTGTTGTTTAGCTGTGGGTGAAGTTGTGGGAAATAAGAACGTATTGTCTGCCTCAAGGATGAATAGTGCTATCGTTATCTTTTTAAGTACAATAGAAAAGGCTAACGAGTTAGTTCAGAGAGGAATTATACTTGATGGCGTTCTTACCCCCATTTTACCACTTTCATTATCGTCAAAAAGAGTCACTCTCTCGAACGTACCACCGTTTATTAGTGATGATGTATTAATGGAAGCATTATCTCACCATGGAAAAGTGGTCTCCTCGTTTAAAAAAATTCCAATTGGTGGTATTTCTCCTCTACTGAAACATGTGGTGTCGTTCAGATGCTCAGTTTACATGATTGTGAACAATGACGCTGACCTAGACCTTGCGCTGAATTTCCGAGTGGATGATTTTGAATATGTGGTGTTTATAACCACCGACAGGATTAAATGCTACGGCTGCGGTAAGGTCGGCCATCTGGTCCGAGCCTGTCCCAGCAAACAAGGAACGGCTAGCGCGGAAGGCGCAGCTAACGGCGGTGAGCTACCAACCGATGAAGCAGCCGAGGTGGAGTCAGCGGTGGCACAGGTGAGCGATCATGATGGCGCTCATAGTGCTGGGACTGCGGAGAACACACATCTTGAAAATGCCTCTGATCAGATCGACTCAGAGAGTGATAGTGAGTTATCTGACTCAAGTGTTATTCTGTCACAGAGCGAGTTTTCCAGCCGCAATTATGATGTAGATGACATTAAACTGTTCCTTAAGTCAACGAAACATAAGAGAGGAGTTTTAATTAATGAGTATTTCCCAGATGTAGGACAGTCTTTGGAAAAAACTAAAAGTTTTAAGGCTGAAGGGCGTTTTTCAAATAAAGAAGTGTATCGGTTAAAGAAAATAGTGAGGAAACTTAACGTGGATTTGAATGATGGCAGTGAAAAAGTTTAATTCAATGAATATGATTCAAAGCAGTCTGTCTTTTTGTTTTTTATTTCTGAGCATGACTGAAGTGTGTATTGCATCTTTGAATGTGAATGGTGCAAGAAATAGCAAAAAAAGAACTGAATTTTTTGAAGTTATTAAGCAGAAAAAAATAGATGTTGCTTTCATTCAAGAGACACACAGTGATGTTAAAAATGCTGCTGACTGGATGCAGGAATGGGATGGGTTTTCTGTCCTAAGTCACAACACCACACTTAGCGGTGGTGTTGGAATTTTATTTTCGAAAAGTTTTTGTCCAGTTTCATATCAAGTTGAGGAGATTGTGAAAGGAAGACTCTTAAAAATAAGAGCAATTTTTGAAAAATATGTTCTAATTTTTATCTGTGTTTATGCTCCAACATCAGCAATGGAAAGATTGTTGTTCCTAGGTACACTAGGTTCCACGTTACAAAATTGTAATACTGAAGAATATCTATGTTTAGGTGGTGACTTTAATTGCACAGAAAGTCATATTGACAGGAATCATATTAAGCCTCACATGCCTTCTTGTGAACGTCTTATTAAGGTCATAAACATGAATGATATGTGTGATATTTGGAGGGATTTTCATGATGGACAGAGACAGTATACATGGGCTCATGCTCGTGATAGTTTTCTGTCTCTTGCAAGATTAGATCGTTTTTATAGTTTTAAACATCAGATGGGTATTTTTAAAAGCTGTGTTATTTCTCCAGTAAGTTTTTCTGACCATCATATGGTTGTGTGTTCTTTCTTTCTAAACCAAATTAAGTCTCAGAGTGCAAAGTCTATTGTGTAATAAGGATTTTAAGGAGATCTTTAAGGTATTTTGGGAAGATTTTAAAAAGAAAAAAGGTTAGTTTCAAGATTTAAAGCAGTGGTAGGATTTTGGAAAGGTACAAATAAAAGTTTTGTCAACAGTACACTTGCAATGTCACCAAAGAGTTAGATAATTCTATGAAAGCTTTGGAGACTTGTAATGTAAAGAGTAGAAGTAAGATGGCGCCGACGCTGATGGCTGCCTCCGTGGCGTGCTCCGCAGTTGTTTTTATGTTTTTGTTAGTTTGTCCTGTCTTTAGTTATATCCCTGCAATCAGTTTCACCAGAGACGAATTGCTGGACATTCGGAAGTACACACCACCCAATATTTCACCGGTTTTTGATTATTCTGATGTTTTGCTGGACATTGTAGTCGGGGGGAGATAATTAAATTGCAGAACTTAGCTGATGCAGCGAGTAATCAAAATTATACAGAGATGATTTTGAATAGGAAAACACAGTTAGCAGACCTGCTGGGTTTGAAAACACAAGGAGCTCTGATTCGTTCTCGTTTTTTTAGTCTTGAACAGATGGATGCACCATCTAAATATTTTTTTAGTCTTGAGAAAATTTTTACAAAAACTTTTTTTTTTGCATGCTTTACGCTCTGAGACAGGAAATATTTTAACTAGTCATGCAGAAATACGTGAAAGAGCTTGTAATTTTTATGAAAATTTGTATAAAAATGAGTTGGCAGCAGGGTGGGATTCTGAGAGTCCTTTTTTTGTAGGTCTGAGTCAAGTGTCAGAGGGGGGCAATGCAGATCTTTCAGGCGCTTTAAACATGGGGGAATTGATTAGAGCCCTGAAGAGTATGGATTCTGGAAAAGTGCCAGGAATTGACAGACTTCCAGTTGAATTTTATAAATTATTTTGGACAGAAGTAGGGGATGATCTTTTGTCTGTGCTTAATGATAGTTTGGCCTCAGGCAGGTTGCCGGTGAGTAGCAGTAGAGCTGTCATTACGCTCCTCCCTAAATAAAGGGATCTTTTAGAAATCAAGAACTGGCGTCCTGTTTCGCTTCTATGCTCTGATTATAAATTGCTTTCTAAGGCATTAGCTAATAGGTTAAGGAAGGTAATAGATCAGGTGGTGCATTGAGAGAGGCATCCGTCATTAGCGTTACGCGACGACAAGGAGCCCCTAACATCGGGCTTTGAACCAGGAACCAACGTTTTTTCCACATGTCTAAGGCACATAAGCATCGCCCCGTGACCTTGATCATGCGAAGCGGATTCTCCCTCGGGGAAAATCCCTTGGTTCTGAGCCACCACTGCAAGGGTCTCATGTACAGCAGGCCAAAAGGTATCACGTTGGACGCTGCTGCCATCAGGCCCAACAGCCTTTGAAACTGTTTGACAGTGAGTGTCTGGCCCTCTCTTACTCTCCTGACTGTCGTGAGGATTCCACTAGTGTGGGGATGACCCCGTTGAAACGAGGCAGACGAGAACCGAACTCGAATCTGTAACCTTTCATTACAATCTGCAGGACCCATTTTGAGATATTTGGTAGAAGTTTCCACGCTACTAGAAAATCTACTAAGGGAACCAGCCTCTCGAGGCTGGCCTCTGGTGTTATTAGAGGAGCCAGTTCGGTGCCCTGAAGCGGATGACCGGCAGGGAACAACCGACCTGACTGCTGTAGCACCCTCACTCGAGGGGGCTTGCTCTCCCGTGCCGTACCGTCGCCGGGCGGCAGCTGGGAATTTTGCTCGGAATATTTGCTTTAATAAATGGAGCTTGTTTTGATTTAACGAAGGACAATTCATCCTTTCATGGACTTAATGCGCTATTGTTGAATTCACAAATCTTTACTTTGGGACTTTTCATTCGCATTGCCGGGTGGATTTTAAAAATACAGAAGAAGTGGCTTCCTGCTTAAAGATCAAGTCTATGCGGACTGTTGAACGGATGCTAATGAGTTGGAAGTCACTGGTCAATGATGAAGAAAAAAGACTGTTATTGGACACTAATGGAATAATAAATGCTCCCATTTTACAAGACTGTTTCCCTCTTTTTACTTTGTTACACAAATTAGAGAGTTGTAAGGGACCTTTTCGGGATGGTGAAATTTTTTTGTGTTTGGACTATTGACAGCAACTGGTAAGGCTTTTTATAAGATATGTGTTAAAGTTTTCAATAAAAAGGTTTTGAATGGAAAAGTTGACACACCTTGGCGTAAAATATTAGGTATAGAAGAGAGTGTGAAACCTGAATGGAGGTCACTGTATAAGCCACCGTTACCCAAAAGGTCAGGGGATATGCAGTGGAGACTTCTTAATGGCGCCATTGCAGTTAATGCTTTTATTTCTGTTATTAATCATGAAGTTTTGTCTGGTTGTCTTTTTTGTTCAAAAAGAGAAACTGTGTTTCATGCTTTCATGGAATGTGACAGATTGAAACCGTTATTCTTATTTTTGGAAAAAAATTTCACTTCCTTTAATGATTTGTTTTTCATGAAAATTTTAGTTTTTGGTTTTAAATTTGTTAGAGGTAATAAGTTTACATGTCAGCTTTTGAATTTTGTTTTAGGGCAGGCTAAATTAGCTATTTATATGAGCAGGAAAAACAAGGTTGAAAGATTGTCTGGTGAAGATGTGGTGGTTGTGTTTTTAAATTTGGTGAAATCACGAGTGTTGGTTGATTTTTGTTTTTATAAGTCTACAAAGGATTTAGAAACTTTCGAAAAGAAATGGTGTGGTAATGGAGCTTTATGCTTAGTTATTGAAGAAGAGTTGTTTTTACACCTTTGATGTAATTTATTTTAATGCTTTTTATTTTTGGTGTTTTGTGACATGATGTAACGTTTAGAATTGTTGTAGCAAGTATACTAACAAAACGTGATTTATTGTAATAAAAGGTGTCTCAAATTCAATTAAATTCTCCTGTGCTGTGCTCTTCTCTCCTCTGTCTCTTTCTGGAGTTTGATGTCCTCTCTGAGTAGCTCCACCAGCTTCCACTCACTCACTCCCTCACCTGTCCCAGGACACTTGCAATCCTAAGGCAGAGCAAATAAACCATGCCTGTTAACAACAACAGCACAATCAATTTCAGCAAAAATGTGTCAATTAACTTGCTTACGTTGTATTTTTTAAGTCTTTCCCCAGCAGGCTCATTTTCTCCAGAATAGTACTAAAACAAGAGAAAATGGAAAGACTTATGAAAAATATAAAGACAGGTTTGCAATCTTAACATTAGAAAATACAACACAGCAGGACATGCAAACAAAATACTGAAGTGCTAAAGTTTGGTTAAAACATTTGTAGACATCTTGAATGACAGCACTACAAAAACACAACAAAGGGAAAGACAATTGCCTTATATAGTGGTTGTCTTATTGTTTGTGGTCTTTGTTTTTGTTTTTTTTTAACCTGGCTTTTAACACTTGTTTCGCTCGGTATTTGAGTCAATTAAAACACAATACTTACATTTTAATGTGAATTCCCCCACAGAACTGTCATCCTCCGTGTTCTTTGAATATAAACAACGTCGTCATCTGCGCGCAAGTGATTCTGGGATATGGTAGGGTTTCGAAGTGTCCATCAGATGTACACTTCATTTTCCTGGGCGCCATTTGAGCGCATTTGAAGTCGCTTTCGAATTACGGCAGCCTTCGTCGCACCGCGGTGACACAATCAGCCTTGGAATGCGGTCTTCGGAGGGTGCATCCTGAATTGGGACAGCTTACGCCGTGACTCTGTGGCGCAATCGCATTTCAAATGCGCACTTCGGAGTCCGTGCACTTTGGGACACAGCTAGCAGCTAAATTTCAAATGACTTCCCAGCTGTTTTTTTTTTATAGCTTTTCACACCAATTGTGCAAATATCTAGCTTGAACTATGAAATTACTAATTGAGTATTTGCAAATAAAGGACACAGGACACTTTCTTTTTGTAGTATCACTATTTTACGACTAGATTCTCCGCGTAAGCATGCTCAGAGTTGTGCTTATTTTATACACACATTCCCACGTATGAGTACAAGTTGGTAGATCCCACACTTCGCCTGAAACTGTTCTTATGCACTCATTACAAACACATCTGTGCGTACGCACTGTTGATAAATGAGGCCCCTGGAGATTTGGTTTGGTGCTCACACTGCACATAGTGTAACTCATTAAATATAATTATAAAAATAAAATAATAATAGTGATAATAGTATTATTGCACTTACTTTGTATTGTATTTTTAAAGAAAACAATAAACAACATTAGAGTATGATGATACTATTATATATTAAATCAAAATAAAATTATTTTATAGTACCCTTAAAAATTCAATGCTAATATTTAAAAACAAAATATTTTTTTATATGAATTTTCATATTTTTTAAAGCTTTTATTTTGGCGGGTTGCCGGCAAGTAAATGTGAATTGTTGAAGATGTTGCTGAAGAAGAGTTACCAGATCGGTGGGTGAGGACAAAACAGAGGGGCATTTTCGACCATGTTACCTGATTGGCTGATGTTATAGTGACAGTTAAGTTTAGGGGTGGGGTTAGGTTATAGGGGGATCATTTTCATTGCATCATCTAGAAACACCCATCAGTTTGAAAACACCCACAATGTCAGAAACGCCCACTTTTGCTCTGCAGAGACCTCAATCTACCTTCATTATGCATATATGGGAGGTACCTGGGTTGTTATGGGTTGCAGGGAAATCAGGAATTAAAGTTGAGAGTCCATGGAACTACATTCGAGCCGGTTTCTTATATAATTACATAGCTGTGGGAACATATTAGGTGCATTCGACTTGAAGCACCGCTACAGACGGCAGTCAGCAAGAATAGCCGCTTGCAGTCGGGGGCGGAGTTGAAAACGGAGCCGTCAAGCTGAACATTTCTGCTCCCGTTAGTGACGCTCTCGCGGTGTTTGCATACTCTATCACAGATGAAGTGAATTAAATGCAATATTTGTCAAATACACAGACGTTTCAGAAACATTTTCATGAGCAACAGAAACACTTTTTATATACTGTTTAATACAGCACCATCTGTTCAAGAACAGAATAAAGTTCAACGTAAATATATACTATTTAAATACTAATAAAGTGGGGGTATATATGCTTTCATGATAAACGTGACTCAATATAACATTGCGACTACAGTAAAAAAAGCTTTTACTGTTCTAAAAACACAGATTTATGAGCAGTATTGGATTTGAAGATGTTATAAACACATGTCATTGTTGTCATGTGGTGAATTTGGCCAATTGTGAAACAGCTGTGTCGTCATCAGCACTCCTGCAGTCGCTTTTGAGAAACTGCGCCAGCTGAGTCAGCCGGCTGCTCTCGAAAGGCTATCGCGGTACTTTGATGCCACACATGACAGTGACGTGGCGTCGGCGCCGGTTCAAGTCGGACAAAATTTCTAACCGGCATGCACTGCTTCAAGTCAGCCGCCGATCAGTTTGCGCGGCGCCGCATGAAGTCGAACGCACCTATTCTATCTGGGGGGTGCTGGGGGCGGGGCTTGATGTTGCAGGGCGGGGCCATGGTGGGGGATTTTTAACAAAATCCTAATATTAAACAGCCCAAACTCTTATACAAATAATGTGGGAAACATTTCAATCTACTGAAGTGATGAATCTGCTGGAAAGTCAGCTAATTCAGTTAAGTCTGGTCATTCAGACCAGCAAGCACATGAAATTACTGTGTATCTTTTCCATTTTTTGTAAAAATGTGTCAGCTTCGGCTTCATCCCTAATGTGTAGTTGAAATTACACTGAAGTATCTGTGCAACTACAGCAGTACAGATTCCTGAGAATTCATCTTTATAAATAAGGAACCAGATCAGTGTGTGTGTGTGTTGATTTCTGACTGTCATTCTTCTGATTCTCATGTCTCTTCCTGAAAGAAAGCAGGAAGCAGGTTTCAGTTGTTTTACAGAAGTGAAAGAAATTTCAGAGCTGCTGTTCAACACGACGGTTCAGAGGAGGAAATAGAAATATCTAGAAACATTGTTTGAGGTGAGTGCTTGAGCTTTCTTTAGTTATTTTAATGTATGAGTGTCATCTTATGATGTATCATTGGTCGCTCTGAGATTCTGAGACTTTAATGCTGTGCTTCAAGTCAGCCGCCGATCAGTTTGCGCGGCGCCGCATGAAGTCGAACGCACCTATTCTATCTGGGGGGTGCTGGGGGCGGGGCTTGATGTTGCAGGGCGGGGCCATGGTGGGGGATTTTAACAAAATCCTAATATTAAACAGCCCAAACTCTTATACAAATAATGTGGGAAACATTTCAATCTACTGAAGTGATGAATCTGCTGGAAAGTCAGCTAATTCAGTTAAGTCTGGTCATTCAGACCAGCAAGCACATGAAATTACTGTGTATCTTTTCCATTTTTTGTAAAAATGTGTCAGCTTCGGCTTCATCCCTAATGTGTAGTTGAAATTACACTGAAGTATCTGTGCAACTACAGCAGTACAGATTCCTGAGAATTCATCTTTATAAATAAGGAACCAGATCAGTGTGTGTGTGTGTTGATTTCTGACTGTCATTCTTCTGATTCTCATGTCTCTTCCTGAAAGAAAGCAGGAAGCAGGTTTCAGTTGTTTTACGGAAGTGAAAGAACTTTCAGAGCTGCTGTTCAACACAACGGTTCAGAGGAGGAAATAGAAATATCTAGAAACATTGTTTGAGGTGAGTGCTTGAGCTTTCTTTAGTTATTTTAATGTATGAGTGTCATCTTATGATGTATCATTGGTCGCTCTGAGATTCTGAGACTTTAATGCTGTGCTGAAGTCGTTTTGATGATTTTATTTAAAGCTCTTCATGTCGTGGTCAAACAGATGATGTGTCTTTGTGTGTTTTTGTCAGTGAATCATGGAGAGCTGCTCATTCTGATATTGTTGTCACACCGTGTTTCTCTCATTTTACTGTTTATTAGTGAGTCTGTGATTTCAGTATTTCTCATCATGCACTCTTTACTCTGAGGCAGAAACTATCACTCAACATCTTCATGCGTCTGCAGACAGTTCTATATGATGAGCTCTATAATATACTTCTTTAATACAACGAGCAGCATTTACAGAATTACAGAAATAATAAGGAATTCTCAATATTGAAAACTCCCATTGCAAAAATAAAGTGCCAATATATGTATAAAGTTTGTTTGCTTTTAAATGTAGATCCATGAAGTGTGAAGTTGGAAAAGTAGGACTGAGTAGCTTCATATCATAACAATGATTTTTAATGAATTCACACATAATCTGTGCTTTCATGGATGTGCTGAAAATCCCCAGTTAACTATAACACAAAATCACTTATCTTACCCCACAAATAGAAATACTACTTGTTCTTTCCATTTCACCATGTTCACCTCGTTTCACTATATTGAGCTACTGTTGTTCACAATGAAAGTAAGACAGTTAAAGTGCATTTAAACTGCAGATCATCTGCATGTGAGTAAAGTACACTAGTGTAGAGCTGCAGGTCAGTGCAGTATAGTTATCTTAGATTTCAGTCACATCTCCGCAATGTTCTCGTTGAGAGTGCAATTTAAAAAAATGTTATTAGAATTAATTCGTTTGTAAAATATTATAATGCAGTAAGCCTGAAACAGATCACAGCAGTAGACCTTTATCAGTCATCAGCAATGTAGTAAACATCCGGTATGCATATGATTTAATATGAAGCGTCTGTAACGGTCACGTCTGTAACGCATTATTATGGTTGATAAGAGCAAAGAATGGAGATGAGTTGTTGATCAAATTTGAATAGATATAAGTTGGCTTTATACAGAAAGTTTCAAGTTAATTGCATTAATAATTAATATATGATATAAACTTAATAATTATTATATGATATAAACTTAATCTTTAAAATGTTACGGACATGACACAGTGCAGAAGAGTCCTGACCTCATAAATCTATCCCTTATAAATTAAAAAATCATCGCTGTTTAGACAAAGTGAGTTTATTAATTTTTCAGTCAGGTCTCCATCTTTCTACAAAATGCTTACTGTTGACATAAATTTAAAAAATGGGCAGCCTTTGATCTCTCATTTGAAAACATGAAATATAGTTGGATGAAAATGTAATTGTACTATAGGTGCACCCCTCATATGTGGTGGATAAACAGCGATTTCCTTCAAATTTATTTTAAAGCACGTTAATGCAGTAAAATACAGACCTAAATGCACAACTTAAACAGGGTTTTGTTCTTTTGGTAAAAAAATTATTTTTTCATGGTAAGGTTGACATTTGCATGGAATTGTTCATATAGGCAATTTGTAGATTCTGTGGTCCCAAGAAAGTTCACTGGAGTTAAATTAGTAAGACTAAAGAGTTGTGTTGTGGGAGGTTTCATTTATTTAAAGGGGTGGTCGACCGGCTATTTTCAAAGGCTTGATTGTGTTTATGGGGTGCACTGTAACATGTGTTCAGGCTTCATTTAAAAAAAAAAAAAAAATTATTTTTCACATATTTTACCTTTATTCTACACCGCTTTTTCTGTTCTCATGAAACGGTCTGTTGACTTCCTGGTTCTATGAAGCCCCTCCCTCAGAAATACTCAATGGGCTCAGATTGGTTAGCTGGCCCAGTGTGTTGTGATTCACTAACCACCAAGTGCACATTGTACAGAAACGTCACGCCCCGCACCATTACGGGGAGTTGCATGTGCTCCGGGGGATTGTAAACAATGCTGTCAATATTTACCTTATCAGTTTGAGCCCGAATCAGACCCAAAGCTTCATACATGCACACAATATCCATGCTTTACATATAATCGTTCTAACAAATGATACTATAGTCCTGGAAGTGATTATTTGATTACAGACTATGGATCTACAGTGATTGCTACTAACTGTATAGCACCATTAGTTTTGTCGTGTGTTGCCAAATATCTGTCGGCAGAACTACGAGCCCATTACAAAGACTAACCATGGCTTTACTACAGTGGCCAAATCAAACACAGAACCATATTTAGTGAGCATGTAGCTAAATGTAGCTATGGTTCGTGCCATTTACTTCGGTAGCTCCTGAAATGATTATATCCCTCGACGCTGAAAAAGCATTTGACCACGTAGAATGGAATTATTTCTTTAATGTTTTAGGAAAATCTGACTTCGGCACAATTTGATTTCATGGATTCGTCTTTTATACTCTGCTCCCTCCACAAGTGTTAAAACTAATTTTGACAGTTCTTCTTTCTTTTCTCTTTCTCGGGGCACAAGGCAGGGATGCCTTCTGTCCCCTCTTCTTTTTGCTTTGGCAATTGAGCCGCTTTCTATTGCCTTAAAATCTTCCTCATTAATATCCGGCATCCGCAGGGGAGGCGCTGAACATTGAGTCTCTTTATACGCAGATGATTTGTTGCTATATCTCCAGGATCCTGTAGGCTGTGCTGATGAGGTTATGCGCTTGCTTGACACCTTTGGCTCTTTTTCTGCTTACAAATTGAATTTTACAAAAAGTAAATGTTTCCCCTTAAATGACGCAGCTAGGAAAATACCTAAAAGTGCCCTACCCTTTCATTTTTCTTCTACTGGGTTTCGTTATTTAGGGATAAATATTTCTCATTCTTTTAGTTATATATTTATGAACAATTTGATTGAACAAATTAAACTTGGTTTAAAACGTGGGACATCCTACCTCTCTCTCTGGTAGGGAGAGTGGAGACTATTAAAATGAATGTTCTTCCATGTCTTTTATTCCTCTTTCAATCTCTCTCTTTTTTCTGCCTAAATCTTTGTCTTGATAAAACAATTTTCTCTTTTATTTGGGCATGTAAGATTCCCAAAGTAAACAAAGTTATCGTCTCAGGTTACTTATGTAACCATGGTTCCCTGAGTAGGGAACGAGACACTGCGTCCTCTAGGGGTCGCTATGGGGAACGCCTCGTCGTGACCCGTGTCTGAAGCATACATTGAAAAAACACCAACTCGTTGGCCGGCGACAGCCATGACGTCACTACCGGTGCGACTATAGTATAAATAGGCGCCGGGAGCACACATCATTCACTTCTTCGCCTGAAGCTTGCGTCTGCAGCATGGCAAGAAACCTAGAGGATGCAGTGTTTCGTTCCCTACTCAGGGAACCATGGTTACATAAGTAACCTGAGACATTCCCTTTCATGGGAACTTCGAACTGCGTCCTCTAGGGGTCGCTATGGGGAACGGTATACCCACGCCACCATGCTGAGGGGAGTGCAAGCCAGAACCATGGCGAGCACCAACTCTACCATATTGCTGTGGGAGTTGCCCCTGGGACGTTAGACGGCTGCCAGTGACGTTATTCCCTATGGATAAAGGCCTAGACAACATACCCCAAAACGATTATTATAATTTTTTTTAACAAAATGAGATTCAAGACAAATTATAAATTAAATTTGTCCTTTTATTATTGCTTGGACAAAATACTGCACATTTCTTTGAGAAATTGAAATATAATACTATAATAATATACTAATATAGCACTTGCATATTACTGCTCTTTTGTTGGTTTTGATTGCTTCTATTGTCCTCATTTGTAAATCGCTTTGGATAAAAGCGTCTGCTAAATTACAAAATTTAAATATAATGTAAATGTAAATAACAAAACTAAACTGAAATTTTAAAACAAGCCCCAAATCAAATAAATAAGTAACACAAATAAAAGA
>NW_015507191.1:69455-70900 GCF_001515645.1 Sinocyclocheilus grahami
TGTCTACGGCTATAATGCTGGAGTGGCTAGCAGTAAATCTGTAGCTGAGGGAGCAAACATCCAGCTCTCAATCGAGAGGGAGCTCAACCTACAGCATGTTCCAATATTGGAAAAGCTAGCAGTTATTTAGCTGAGGGAGCAACACGCCCAGTTCTCAAATCGAGAAGGGGGCTCGACCTGCAGCATGTTCCAAAGCTGGAACAGCTAGCAATAATTTACTTAGCTGTGGGAGCAACACACCTAGTTCTCAGTCGAGAAGGGGGCTCGACCTACAGCATGTTCCAATGCTGGAGCGGCTAGCTTGGGTGAGGGAGCACAAACCAAGCTCTCAACGAGAGGGGGCTCGACCTGCAGCATGATTGTAAAATCAGACTGCAAGCTAGCCAAACACTCAGCGCATCAGGGAGGCAGAGGAAGGGCCTAATTCACCTGATGCTGCTGGTTCCAGGTTCTCTGGAGAAACAGAGAACTCAAACTTCTCATGTGAGAGGAGAACTCCGAATTCAGAGGAATAACGTTGCTAATTCCAGGTAACCCTTTGATAAAGGGGAGTACTGCTCAGTACTACCACGAGGACAGCCCATGGAGCGAGGAATCCAACTCCTCAGAGAGGATTAACGCTCAAAAGAAAACACCATACTCACAATAACCCTCAATGGTGAGGGGAGCGATGCTTCCAGAGTGTGTCGACAGAGACACACTAGTTGAGTGGAGCCCAAGGTACCGGGGTCTAACCAACTCAGAGAAAGGGAACGAGATCAAAAATGCGTAACCCTTACCATACAGGATTTTAGAAAAGTGGGCAAAGCATAATGTGCACACTTACCACTTATGTGGATTTGTAGAAAAGTGCGCAAAGCTTAACGTGTGCACTTACCATAGTATTTGGATTTTAGAGTTTTCCGAGGATCTGTTTACAGATACATGGAAGTACTGGGCCAAACGGGAGAGGCAAGCTCAAATACAACCCTCAAAGGTGAGGGGAGCACTGCCCGAGACAGCATTTACACAGGAAGGTTCTCGTAATGCCACCTATACCTCCCGCTCGATGCCTCAGCAAGAGGGGATATCCTGGTGATCGGAAAGCCCCCCAGGGTGACCCAGATACGGTAGACCAGTTAGGGTAGCATGAAAGCGTAACCCCAGCCCGGACGTCCAGGAAATTTTTGCAGTGACGCACCGGGGGCCCGATGATCACAAAGGCTCCCGCAGAAGCCTGTGATATGGCCGCATGATCCAGGAAGTATGAAGCGAAACCCGGCTTTTCTTACCATCTGGACATATATAGACGAGTGAAATAAACACTGCAAGTCGAGCACCCGGTTACGAACCAGGCTTTCAGAGGGGGCCTCATCGAGGACTTATCCTAGAAAAGGGACAGAACACAGGTCCCGGGAAACACTGCAAAGAAACTAGCAAAAGGGTTATACACACAACCACCAGCT